>NW_027423013.1:1492500-1495000 GCF_048934315.1 Petromyzon marinus
GTTTTGGTGCGTGCTACATTTTTACGGATAGACCCCGTGAAACGCTAGAAATTGGCGGGGATGTGTCTCTTGTGGCTCACGGGGCTGTTAGGGTGGCACAGAAATCCCTCGGAATGGGAAAACGGGTCATTTTCGTGTTGCCACATTGCATGCGAACGGCATGAAACTTCCAGAGGCATTTGCAGCAGGAATGCATGTGCAGTCAAAAAAGTGAATATTTTTCACGGATAGACCCCGTGAAACGCTAGAAATTGGCGGCGATGTCTCTCTTGTGGCTCACGGGGCTGTTAGGGTGGCACAGAAATCCCTCGGAATGGGAAAACGGGTCATTTTCGTGTCGCCACATTGCATGCGAACCGCATGAAACTTCCAGAGGCATTTGCAGCAGAAATGCATGTGCAGTCAAAAAATTGAATATTTTTCACGGATAGACCCCGTGAAACGCTAGAAATTGGCGGGGATGTGTCTCTTGTGGCTCACGGGGCTGTTAGGGTGGCACAGAAATCCCTCGGAATGGGAAAAAACGGGTCATTTTCGTGTCGCCACATTGCATGCGAACCGCATGAAACTTCCAGAGGCATTTGCAGCAGGAATGCATGTGCACTCAAAAAATGTGATATTTTTCACGGAGAGACCCCGTGAAACGCTAGAAGTGGGCGGGGATGTCTCTCTTGTGGCTCACGGGGCTGTTAGGGTGGCACAGAAATCCCTCGGAATGGGAAAACGGGTCATTTTCGTGTCGCCACATTGCATACGAACCGCATGAAACTTCCAGAGGCATTTGCAGCAGGAATGCATGTGCACTCAAAAAAGTGAATATTTCTCACGGATAGACCCCGTGATACGCTAGAAATTGGCGGGGATGTCTCTCTTGTGGCTCACGGGGCTGTTAGGGTGGCACAGAAATCCCTCGGAATGGGAAAACGGGTCATTTTCGTGTCGCCACATTGCATGCGAACCGCATGCAACTTCCAGAGGCATTTGCAGCAGAAATGCATGTGCAGTCAAAAAAAATTTGATATTTTTCACGGATAGACCCCGTGAAACGCTAGAAATTGGCGGGGATGTGTCTCTTGTGGCTCACGGGGCTGTTCGGGTCGCACAGAAATCCCTGGGAATGGGAAAACGGGTCATTTTCGTGTTGCCACATTGCGTACGAACCGCATGAAACTTCCAGAGGCATTTGCAGCAGGAATGCATGTGCACTCAAAAACTTCTATATGTTTCACGGATAGACCCCGTGAAACGCTAGAAATTGGCGGGGATGTGTCTCTTGTGGCTCACGGGGCTGTTAGGGTGGCACAGAACTCCCTCGGAATGGGAAAAGGGGTCATTTTCGTGTTGCCACATTGCATAGGAACGCCATGAAACTTCCAGAGGCATTTGCAGCAGAAAGGCACGTGCACTCAAAAATTTTAATATTTTTCACGCATAGACCCCGTCAAACGCTAGAAGTTGGCGGGGATGTCTCTCTTGTGGCTCACGGGGCTGTTAGGGTCGCACAGAAATGCCTCGGAATGGGAAAACGGGTCATTTTTGTGTGGCCACATTGCATAGGAACGGCATGAAACTTCCAGAGGCATTTGCAGCAGGAATGCATGTGCACTCAAAAACGTCTATATTTTTCACGGATAGACCCCGTGAAACGCTATAAATTGGCGGGGATGTCTCTCTTGTGGCTCACGGGCGCTGTTAGTTAGGGTCGCACAGAAATCCCTCGGAATGGGAAAAGGGGTCATTTTCGTGTTGCCACATTGCGTACGAACGGCATGAAACTTCCAGAGGCATCTGCAGCAGAAATGCATGTGCACTCAAAAACGTCTATATTTTTCACGGATAGACCCCGTGAAACGCTAGAAATTGGCGGGGATGTGTCTCTTGTGGCTCACGGGGCTGTTAGGGTCGCACAGAAATCCCTCGGAATGGGAAAACGGGTCATTTTCGTGTTGCCACAATTGGCATACGAACGGCATGAAACTTCCAGAGGCATTTGCAGCAGAAATGCATGTGCACTCAAAAACGTGAATATTTTTTCACGGATAGACCCCGTCAAACGCTCGAATTTGGCGGGGATGTTTCTCTTGTGGGTCACGGGGCTGTTCGGCTCGCACAGAACTCCCTTGGTCCACCTGATTCGTGCATACAGGCAGCAACTAAAACTCTGTAAACCTGCTGTGAGGACATCTAAACAGTGGACCAGTGAGGCTGTGGAAGATTTGCGGGCGTGCTTAGACTGTACTGACTGGGATATGTTCACGACTGCTACCAATAGTCTGGATGAACTCACAGAGGCTGTGTACATCAGCTTCTGTGAGGACTGCTGTATCCCAACACGTACCAGGGTGAACTTTAACAACAACAAGCCCTGGTTCTCAGCAAAGCTCAAAAGGTTGAGGTTGGAGAAGGAGGAAGCGTTTAGGAGTGGGGATAGAGACAGATTCAAGGAGTCGAAGAACAGGTTTAGCAAAGCGGTGAGAGAGGCTAAACGACTGTACTCAGA
>NW_027423013.1:1505000-1507500 GCF_048934315.1 Petromyzon marinus
CGGGGCTGTTAGGGTGGCACAGAAATCCCTCGGAATGGGAAAAAACGGGTCATTTTCGTGTCGCCACATTGCATGCGAACCGCATGAAACTTCCAGAGGCATTTGCAGCAGGAATGCATGTGCACTCAAAAAATGTGATATTTTTCACGGAGAGACCCCGTGAAACGCTAGAAGTGGGCGGGGATGTCTCTCTTGTGGCTCACGGGGCTGTTAGGGTGGCACAGAAATCCCTCGGAATGGGAAAACGGGTCATTTTCGTGTCGCCACATTGCATACGAACCGCATGAAACTTCCAGAGGCATTTGCAGCAGGAATGCATGTGCACTCAAAAAAGTGAATATTTCTCACGGATAGACCCCGTGATACGCTAGAAATTGGCGGGGATGTCTCTCTTGTGGCTCACGGGGCTGTTAGGGTGGCACAGAAATCCCTCGGAATGGGAAAACGGGTCATTTTCGTGTCGCCACATTGCATGCGAACCGCATGCAACTTCCAGAGGCATTTGCAGCAGAAATGCATGTGCAGTCAAAAAAAATTTGATATTTTTCACGGATAGACCCCGTGAAACGCTAGAAATTGGCGGGGATGTGTCTCTTGTGGCTCACGGGGCTGTTCGGGTCGCACAGAAATCCCTGGGAATGGGAAAACGGGTCATTTTCGTGTTGCCACATTGCGTACGAACCGCATGAAACTTCCAGAGGCATTTGCAGCAGGAATGCATGTGCACTCAAAAACTTCTATATGTTTCACGGATAGACCCCGTGAAACGCTAGAAATTGGCGGGGATGTGTCTCTTGTGGCTCACGGGGCTGTTAGGGTGGCACAGAACTCCCTCGGAATGGGAAAAGGGGTCATTTTCGTGTTGCCACATTGCATAGGAACGCCATGAAACTTCCAGAGGCATTTGCAGCAGAAAGGCACGTGCACTCAAAAATTTTAATATTTTTCACGCATAGACCCCGTCAAACGCTAGAAGTTGGCGGGGATGTCTCTCTTGTGGCTCACGGGGCTGTTAGGGTCGCACAGAAATGCCTCGGAATGGGAAAACGGGTCATTTTTGTGTGGCCACATTGCATAGGAACGGCATGAAACTTCCAGAGGCATTTGCAGCAGGAATGCATGTGCACTCAAAAACGTCTATATTTTTCACGGATAGACCCCGTGAAACGCTATAAATTGGCGGGGATGTCTCTCTTGTGGCTCACGGGCGCTGTTAGTTAGGGTCGCACAGAAATCCCTCGGAATGGGAAAAGGGGTCATTTTCGTGTTGCCACATTGCGTACGAACGGCATGAAACTTCCAGAGGCATCTGCAGCAGAAATGCATGTGCACTCAAAAACGTCTATATTTTTCACGGATAGACCCCGTGAAACGCTAGAAATTGGCGGGGATGTGTCTCTTGTGGCTCACGGGGCTGTTAGGGTCGCACAGAAATCCCTCGGAATGGGAAAACGGGTCATTTTCGTGTTGCCACAATTGGCATACGAACGGCATGAAACTTCCAGAGGCATTTGCAGCAGAAATGCATGTGCACTCAAAAACGTGAATATTTTTTCACGGATAGACCCCGTCAAACGCTCGAATTTGGCGGGGATGTTTCTCTTGTGGGTCACGGGGCTGTTCGGCTCGCACAGAACTCCCTTGGTCCACCTGATTCGTGCATACAGGCAGCAACTAAAACTCTGTAAACCTGCTGTGAGGACATCTAAACAGTGGACCAGTGAGGCTGTGGAAGATTTGCGGGCGTGCTTAGACTGTACTGACTGGGATATGTTCACGACTGCTACCAATAGTCTGGATGAACTCACAGAGGCTGTGTACATCAGCTTCTGTGAGGACTGCTGTATCCCAACACGTACCAGGGTGAACTTTAACAACAACAAGCCCTGGTTCTCAGCAAAGCTCAAAAGGTTGAGGTTGGAGAAGGAGGAAGCGTTTAGGAGTGGGGATAGAGACAGATTCAAGGAGTCGAAGAACAGGTTTAGCAAAGCGGTGAGAGAGGCTAAACGACTGTACTCAGAGACACTAAAACACCAGTTCTCTACTAACGACGCTGCTTCTGTCTGCCAAAGGGCTCAGGCACATCACCAACTACAAACCCAGAGCGCCCCACACCACTAACGACTCCCGCCTAGCCAACGACCTGAACGAGTTCTACCGTAGATTTGAAAGACAATTGGACTGTCCTGAACCACCCCTTCCCACCCAAGAGGCCCCATCCCCCACCCATACTACAGAAACGACTCTCTCCTTTCAGGAGGGAGAAGTTAATGGGCTTTTCAAGAGGCAGAATCCACGCAAAGCAGCCGGGCCGGACTCTGTCTCTCCAGCCACCCTCAGGCACTGCGCTGACCAGCTGTCTCCGGTGTTCACCAACATCTTTAACACCTCCCTGGAGACATGCCATGTACCAGCCTGTCTCAAGTCCTCCACCATCATCGCTGTGCCCAAAAAGCTAAGGCCAACAGGACTAAATGATTACAGACCGGTCGCCCTTACA
>NW_027423013.1:1517500-1520000 GCF_048934315.1 Petromyzon marinus
ATGCGAACCGCATACAACTTCCAGAGGCATTTGCAGCAGAAATGCATGTGCAGTCAAAAAAAAATTGATATTTTTCACGGATAGACCCCGTGAAACGCTAGAAATTGGCGGGGATGTGTCTCTTGTGGCTCACGGGGCTGTTCGGGTCGCACAGAAATCCCTGGGAATGGGAAAACGGGTCATTTTCGTGTTGCCACATTGCGTACGAACCGCATGAAACTTCCAGAGGCATTTGCAGCAGGAATGCATGTGCACTCAAAAACTTCTATATGTTTCACGGATAGACCCCGTGAAACGCTAGAAATTGGCGGGGATGTGTCTCTTGTGGCTCACGGGGCTGTTAGGGTGGCACAGAACTCCCTCGGAATGGGAAAAGGGGTCATTTTCGTGTTGCCACATTGCATAGGAACGCCATGAAACTTCCAGAGGCATTTGCAGCAGAAAGGCACGTGCACTCAAAAATTTTAATATTTTTCACGCATAGACCCCGTCAAACGCTAGAAGTTGGCGGGGATGTCTCTCTTGTGGCTCACGGGGCTGTTAGGGTCGCACAGAAATGCCTCGGAATGGGAAAACGGGTCATTTTTGTGTGGCCACATTGCATAGGAACGGCATGAAACTTCCAGAGGCATTTGCAGCAGGAATGCATGTGCACTCAAAAACGTCTATATTTTTCACGGATAGACCCCGTGAAACGCTATAAATTGGCGGGGATGTCTCTCTTGTGGCTCACGGGCGCTGTTAGTTAGGGTCGCACAGAAATCCCTCGGAATGGGAAAAGGGGTCATTTTCGTGTTGCCACATTGCGTACGAACGGCATGAAACTTCCAGAGGCATCTGCAGCAGAAATGCATGTGCACTCAAAAACGTCTATATTTTTCACGGATAGACCCCGTGAAACGCTAGAAATTGGCGGGGATGTGTCTCTTGTGGCTCACGGGGCTGTTAGGGTCGCACAGAAATCCCTCGGAATGGGAAAACGGGTCATTTTCGTGTTGCCACAATTGGCATACGAACGGCATGAAACTTCCAGAGGCATTTGCAGCAGAAATGCATGTGCACTCAAAAACGTGAATATTTTTTCACGGATAGACCCCGTCAAACGCTCGAATTTGGCGGGGATGTTTCTCTTGTGGGTCACGGGGCTGTTCGGCTCGCACAGAACTCCCTTGGTCCACCTGATTCGTGCATACAGGCAGAAACTAAAACTCTGTAAACCTGCTGTGAGGACATCTAAACAGTGGACCAGTGAGGCTGTGGAAGATTTGCGGGCGTGCTTAGACTGTACTGACTGGGATATGTTCACGACTGCTACCAATAGTCTGGATGAACTCACAGAGGCTGTGTACATCAGCTTCTGTGAGGACTGCTGTATCCCAACACGTACCAGGGTGAACTTTAACAACAACAAGCCCTGGTTCTCAGCAAAGCTCAAAAGGTTGAGGTTGGAGAAGGAGGAAGCGTTTAGGAGTGGGGATAGAGACAGATTCAAGGAGTCGAAGAACAGGTTTAGCAAAGCGGTGAGAGAGGCTAAACGACTGTACTCAGAGACACTAAAACACCAGTTCTCTACTAACGACGCTGCTTCTGTCTGCCAAAGGGCTCAGGCACATCACCAACTACAAACCCAGAGCGCCCCACACCACTAACGACTCCCGCCTAGCCAACGACCTGAACGAGTTCTACCGTAGATTTGAAAGACAATTGGACTGTCCTGAACCACCCCTTCCCACCCAAGAGGCCCCATCCCCCACCCATACTACAGAAACGACTCTCTCCTTTCAGGAGGGAGAAGTTAATGGGCTTTTCAAGAGGCAGAATCCACGCAAAGCAGCCGGGCCGGACTCTGTCTCTCCAGCCACCCTCAGGCACTGCGCTGACCAGCTGTCTCCGGTGTTCACCAACATCTTTAACACCTCCCTGGAGACATGCCATGTACCAGCCTGTCTCAAGTCCTCCACCATCATCGCTGTGCCCAAAAAGCTAAGGCCAACAGGACTAAATGATTACAGACCGGTCGCCCTTACATCTGTGGTAATGAAGTCTTTTGAGCGCCTGCTCCTGGCACACCTCAAAGCCATCACAGACCCTCTCCTGGACCCCCTTCAGTTTGCCTACAGAGCCAACAGGTCTGTGGACGACGCAGTTAACATGGCCCTCCACTTCACCCTACAGCTTGTGGACGCCCCAGCATCCTACGCCAGGATCCTGTTTGTGGACTTCAGCTCTGCCTTCAACACCATCATCCCTGCCCTGCTTCAGGACAAGCTCTTCCAGCTGAACGTGCCCTACTCCACCTGCAGGTGGATCACAGACTTCCTCTCTGACAGGAAGCAGTGCGTTAAGCCGGGAACAGAAGTCTCTGACTCCAGGTCCATCAGCACGGGAACTCCTCAGGGCTGCGTCCTTTGCCCACTGCTCTTCTCCCTGTATACCAACAGCTGCGCCTCCAATCATCTGTCCGTCAAACTCTTGAAGTTTGTCGGACGACACCACCCTC
>NW_027423013.1:1530000-1532500 GCF_048934315.1 Petromyzon marinus
CCACATTGCATGCGAACCGCATGAAACTTCCAGAGGCATTTGCAGCAGGAATGCATGTGCACTCAAAAAATGTGATATTTTTCACGGAGAGACCCCGTGAAACGCTAGAAGTGGGCGGGGATGTCTCTCTTGTGGCTCACGGGGCTGTTAGGGTGGCACAGAAATCCCTCGGAATGGGAAAACGGGTCATTTTCGTGTCGCCACATTGCATACGAACCGCATGAAACTTCCAGAGGCATTTGCAGCAGGAATGCATGTGCACTCAAAAAAGTGAATATTTCTCACGGATAGACCCCGTGATACGCTAGAAATTGGCGGGGATGTCTCTCTTGTGGCTCACGGGGCTGTTAGGGTGGCACAGAAATCCCTCGGAATGGGAAAACGGGTCATTTTCGTGTCGCCACATTGCATGCGAACCGCATGCAACTTCCAGAGGCATTTGCAGCAGAAATGCATGTGCAGTCAAAAAAAAATTGATATTTTTCACGGATAGACCCCGTGAAACGCTAGAAATTGGCGGGGATGTGTCTCTTGTGGCTCACGGGGCTGTTCGGGTCGCACAGAAATCCCTGGGAATGGGAAAACGGGTCATTTTCGTGTTGCCACATTGCGTACGAACCGCATGAAACTTCCAGAGGCATTTGCAGCAGGAATGCATGTGCACTCAAAAACTTCTATATGTTTCACGGATAGACCCCGTGAAACGCTAGAAATTGGCGGGGATGTGTCTCTTGTGGCTCACGGGGCTGTTAGGGTGGCACAGAACTCCCTCGGAATGGGAAAAGGGGTCATTTTCGTGTTGCCACATTGCATAGGAACGCCATGAAACTTCCAGAGGCATTTGCAGCAGAAAGGCACGTGCACTCAAAAATTTTAATATTTTTCACGCATAGACCCCGTCAAACGCTAGAAGTTGGCGGGGATGTCTCTCTTGTGGCTCACGGGGCTGTTAGGGTCGCACAGAAATGCCTCGGAATGGGAAAACGGGTCATTTTTGTGTGGCCACATTGCATAGGAACGGCATGAAACTTCCAGAGGCATTTGCAGCAGGAATGCATGTGCACTCAAAAACGTCTATATTTTTCACGGATAGACCCCGTGAAACGCTATAAATTGGCGGGGATGTCTCTCTTGTGGCTCACGGGCGCTGTTAGTTAGGGTCGCACAGAAATCCCTCGGAATGGGAAAAGGGGTCATTTTCGTGTTGCCACATTGCGTACGAACGGCATGAAACTTCCAGAGGCATCTGCAGCAGAAATGCATGTGCACTCAAAAACGTCTATATTTTTCACGGATAGACCCCGTGAAACGCTAGAAATTGGCGGGGATGTGTCTCTTGTGGCTCACGGGGCTGTTAGGGTCGCACAGAAATCCCTCGGAATGGGAAAACGGGTCATTTTCGTGTTGCCACAATTGGCATACGAACGGCATGAAACTTCCAGAGGCATTTGCAGCAGAAATGCATGTGCACTCAAAAACGTGAATATTTTTTCACGGATAGACCCCGTCAAACGCTCGAATTTGGCGGGGATGTTTCTCTTGTGGGTCACGGGGCTGTTCGGCTCGCACAGAACTCCCTTGGTCCACCTGATTCGTGCATACAGGCAGCAACTAAAACTCTGTAAACCTGCTGTGAGGACATCTAAACAGTGGACCAGTGAGGCTGTGGAAGATTTGCGGGCGTGCTTAGACTGTACTGACTGGGATATGTTCACGACTGCTACCAATAGTCTGGATGAACTCACAGAGGCTGTGTACATCAGCTTCTGTGAGGACTGCTGTATCCCAACACGTACCAGGGTGAACTTTAACAACAACAAGCCCTGGTTCTCAGCAAAGCTCAAAAGGTTGAGGTTGGAGAAGGAGGAAGCGTTTAGGAGTGGGGATAGAGACAGATTCAAGGAGTCGAAGAACAGGTTTAGCAAAGCGGTGAGAGAGGCTAAACGACTGTACTCAGAGACACTAAAACACCAGTTCTCTACTAACGACGCTGCTTCTGTCTGCCAAAGGGCTCAGGCACATCACCAACTACAAAGCCAGAGCGCCCCACACCACTAACGACTCCCGCCTAGCCAACGACCTGAACGAGTTCTACCGTAGATTTGAAAGACAATTGGACTGTCCTGAACCACCCCTTCCCACCCAAGAGGCCCCATCCCCCACCCATACTACAGAAACGACTCTCTCCTTTCAGGAGGGAGAAGTTAATGGGCTTTTCAAGAGGCAGAATCCACGCAAAGCAGCCGGGCCGGACTCTGTCTCTCCAGCCACCCTCAGGCACTGCGCTGACCAGCTGTCTCCGGTGTTCACCAACATCTTTAACACCTCCCTGGAGACATGCCATGTACCAGCCTGTCTCAAGTCCTCCACCATCATCGCTGTGCCCAAAAAGCTAAGGCCAACAGGACTAAATGATTACAGACCGGTCGCCCTTACATCTGTGGTAATGAAGTCTTTTGAGCGCCTGCTCCTGGCACACCTCAAAGCCATCACAGACCCT
>NW_027423013.1:1542500-1545000 GCF_048934315.1 Petromyzon marinus
GGTCATTTTCGTGTTGCCACATTGCATGCGAACGGCATGAAACTTCCAGAGGCATTTGCAGCAGGAATGCATGTGCAGTCAAAAAAGTGAATATTTTTCACGGATAGACCCCGTGAAACGCTAGAAATTGGCGGCGATGTCTCTCTTGTGGCTCACGGGGCTGTTAGGGTGGCACAGAAATCCCTCGGAATGGGAAAACGGGTCATTTTCGTGTCGCCACATTGCATGCGAACCGCATGAAACTTCCAGAGGCATTTGCAGCAGAAATGCATGTGCAGTCAAAAAATTGAATATTTTTCACGGATAGACCCCGTGAAACGCTAGAAATTGGCGGGGATGTGTCTCTTGTGGCTCACGGGGCTGTTAGGGTGGCACAGAAATCCCTCGGAATGGGAAAAAACGGGTCATTTTCGTGTCGCCACATTGCATGCGAACCGCATGAAACTTCCAGAGGCATTTGCAGCAGGAATGCATGTGCACTCAAAAAATGTGATATTTTTCACGGAGAGACCCCGTGAAACGCTAGAAGTGGGCGGGGATGTCTCTCTTGTGGCTCACGGGGCTGTTAGGGTGGCACAGAAATCCCTCGGAATGGGAAAACGGGTCATTTTCGTGTCGCCACATTGCATACGAACCGCATGAAACTTCCAGAGGCATTTGCAGCAGGAATGCATGTGCACTCAAAAAAGTGAATATTTCTCACGGATAGACCCCGTGATACGCTAGAAATTGGCGGGGATGTCTCTCTTGTGGCTCACGGGGCTGTTAGGGTGGCACAGAAATCCCTCGGAATGGGAAAACGGGTCATTTTCGTGTCGCCACATTGCATGCGAACCGCATGCAACTTCCAGAGGCATTTGCAGCAGAAATGCATGTGCAGTCAAAAAAAATTTGATATTTTTCACGGATAGACCCCGTGAAACGCTAGAAATTGGCGGGGATGTGTCTCTTGTGGCTCACGGGGCTGTTCGGGTCGCACAGAAATCCCTGGGAATGGGAAAACGGGTCATTTTCGTGTTGCCACATTGCGTACGAACCGCATGAAACTTCCAGAGGCATTTGCAGCAGGAATGCATGTGCACTCAAAAACTTATATATGTTTCACGGATAGACCCCGTGAAACGCTAGAAATTGGCGGGGATGTGTCTCTTGTGGCTCACGGGGCTGTTAGGGTGGCACAGAACTCCCTCGGAATGGGAAAAGGGGTCATTTTCGTGTTGCCACATTGCATAGGAACGCCATGAAACTTCCAGAGGCATTT
Organism: Petromyzon marinus; assembly: GCF_048934315.1. Lineage (NCBI taxonomy): Eukaryota > Metazoa > Chordata > Hyperoartia > Petromyzontiformes > Petromyzontidae > Petromyzon > Petromyzon marinus. The sequence goes on from NW_027423013.1 coordinate 1,543,762, forward strand.
GCAGCAGAAAGGCACGTGCACTCAAAAATTTTAATATTTTTCACGCATAGACCCCGTCAAACGCTAGAAGTTGGCGGGGATGTCTCTCTTGTGGCTCACGGGGCTGTTAGGGTCGCACAGAAATGCCTCGGAATGGGAAAACGGGTCATTTTTGTGTGGCCACATTGCATAGGAACGGCATGAAACTTCCAGAGGCATTTGCAGCAGGAATGCATGTGCACTCAAAAACGTCTATATTTTTCACGGATAGACCCCGTGAAACGCTATAAATTGGCGGGGATGTCTCTCTTGTGGCTCACGGGCGCTGTTAGTTAGGGTCGCACAGAAATCCCTCGGAATGGGAAAAGGGGTCATTTTCGTGTTGCCACATTGCGTACGAACGGCATGAAACTTCCAGAGGCATCTGCAGCAGAAATGCATGTGCACTCAAAAACGTCTATATTTTTCACGGATAGACCCCGTGAAACGCTAGAAATTGGCGGGGATGTGTCTCTTGTGGCTCACGGGGCTGTTAGGGTCGCACAGAAATCCCTCGGAATGGGAAAACGGGTCATTTTCGTGTTGCCACAATTGGCATACGAACGGCATGAAACTTCCAGAGGCATTTGCAGCAGAAATGCATGTGCACTCAAAAACGTGAATATTTTTTCACGGATAGACCCCGTCAAACGCTCGAATTTGGCGGGGATGTTTCTCTTGTGGGTCACGGGGCTGTTCGGCTCGCACAGAACTCCCTTGGTCCACCTGATTCGTGCATACAGGCAGCAACTAAAACTCTGTAAACCTGCTGTGAGGACATCTAAACAGTGGACCAGTGAGGCTGTGGAAGATTTGCGGGCGTGCTTAGACTGTACTGACTGGGATATGTTCACGACTGCTACCAATAGTCTGGATGAACTCACAGAGGCTGTGTACATCAGCTTCTGTGAGGACTGCTGTATCCCAACACGTACCAGGGTGAACTTTAACAACAACAAGCCCTGGTTCTCAGCAAAGCTCAAAAGGTTGAGGTTGGAGAAGGAGGAAGCGTTTAGGAGTGGGGATAGAGACAGATTCAAGGAGTCGAAGAACAGGTTTAGCAAAGCGGTGAGAGAGGCTAAACGACTGTACTCAGAGACACTAAAACACCAGTTCTCTACTAACGACGCTGCTTCTGTCTGCCAAAGGGCTCAGGCACATCACCAACTACAAACCCAGAGCGCCCCACACCACTAACGACTCCCGCCTAGCCAACGACCT
>NW_027423013.1:1550000-1552500 GCF_048934315.1 Petromyzon marinus
GGTCAAGTACGTTGTTGATTCCTTTGATAAGTTAAATCGCTTTAAGGCTCTAATAATCGATTCGTGGCTGACAGAATCGAATGCCTTACTGAGGTCTATTGACACTATTTGCGTGTTTTCGTGCTTTTGCCTGGCGTTGTGTATGATGAAGTGTAGTAATGCACTATTTTCGAAACATCCGTCTACAGGGAGGAATGCTTTCTGCCTGTAATTAAGCTTTAATTGCTGTCCTAGACGATAACTTAAAATTTTGTGTAATAGCCTAATTACAATTGATGAGATGGTTATGGGTCTCCAATTTGAGGGTTTTTCTAAATCCTCTTTAGTTTTAGGTATAAGTCTTGTTCTGTGTTGTTTCCATATTTGTGGTATATCCTGTAAATAAAGGATGATATTTAAGATATCTAGTAAATATTTTATTGGTAAAGTCCTAAGATCGCTAAGAATAATGTTGTCCTGTCCAGGTGACTTATCCTTCATAATAGCTAGGGTCTTAATCAACTCATCTAAGGTGATTGCTTTTACGATATCGATGCATGATTGGTTGTTTTTTAATTTAAAGGGTATATTATCTGGAGGAGAGTTTGACTCGAATAAAGTAACGAATGTTCCCCGTATGCTTTCTTCAGTTGGGTATATACTTGGCCCCGATCTATCTGAAGTAATCTCGTCTAATAGAGCTTTCTTGTTCGTATGGTATAAATATTGATACCTCCTGTATTTAGTTTGCTTTGATTGTCTTCGATGCCTATTCTCATCTTTCTCCTGTTGGTTTACACGATCTTTCCTATTAATTGGTTTACTTCGATTTAAAAACTTTTCTACATGAGAATTGAGTAGCAGTAACGCCTGATTGTGACTTAAATTCTCGATCTTTAGATCGGTAATTATGACCTGAAGATCCTCAGCTGCTGTCAGTGATTGTTCTTTTTCGGCCCTTATTGCTGGCTGATGTCCTTCAGAAGGTGTAGTTGTTATTTCCGATGTTGTCGGTAAAACTAAGTTAACAAGGCATTGATTTTCTACCTTATAGGTGGTTTCTTTCAATGTCCTTACCAATTCCTTATACTTGATATTTCTCCGCTTCCCTTTAATCGCTTCTAGCGTTCTGTGTGGCATAACTGAGTTCTGTATTAGTTGATTCATGTTTATGTCCTCATCATTCTGTTGGGCTTCTTTATGGGCCATAATTTCTACCTCTTCTTCTCCCCATCTAACTTTCCTTCCTGGTGCGTTTTGCTGTAGTCTAGCTTCATGTTCTGTCGGATGAGTTCGTCTAGTATGTACCCCTAAACCTGTTTTCGTAGTAAAACCTCTGCTACAATATGAACAACTAAATAGTGTTTCCTCAATTGTGGTGGTTATAGCACTAGTTTTACCTATTAAACTTTTGCAAGTTCTTCCGTAGTGCGACGCTATCTTGTGTATGCTATCTGCTGTGCGATTACAAATTCGACATTTATACGTTTTGTTTGCGTGCGGATGTACCCGTGTCATATGTGATGACCAAGTTCTATGGTCTAGGAAAACAAGATTGCATGGATAACATTTGTTCTGATCTGTGCATGGGTAGTCCCATGAAAACATGTCCGAAAGGATAAATTCCGTAGTCAGCTCGTCTGTTAATCGCTCATTCATGAGCGATGTTAGTTCGTCACCGAGTAGTCCGTCCGGTTTATTTTCTTTATAATTCGCGACTTACGTTTATAGCACACAGGGTTGTCGGCCCACGTGTATGCTATTGTGATCAGCTTTTTCACCGCACATCGGCAGCTAATCGTCGGTCAAAATTGACTCCTTCGATTTGCACTTCTAGCAATACAACTGGTGTAATGGAAAACTGTGGTGAAAGTTTCAGTGTTTCGTTTTGATTTAACCAATATATAAATGTTTCGCCTGAACCCACCATCAGCCGACTGAACTAATCAGCAAAGATCGTTACGCAAATAAGGCATGCCTGCACCATACCAGATTAGTACATTGGTATGATAGAGGGCTCAGCTGTAACATCATCATATAGTTACACGATGGTGGTTAATTCACTTATTTGCATACGATATGCAATCAATGCAGAAAGAGCAGAGAAGAATTGCAAGTACACTTATGAAAAAAAAAAAAATACACGTAAAAGAAATTGTAGTGAGACCCAATGTACGATTTGGCGGTTTAAATCCCCTTTGGCGTCAGTCTCTTTGTGGTAGATCTTGTGGAGTTGCGTTGCGAAACCCCAGGACACGACTGCCACACGGGTAGCCACTTGTTTTCCGTGCAATACACGCAGGAGAAACCAGGCCCAAAGTCAATCCATTCAAGTTTGGTTGGCACCTCCTGGTCAGCAACAATCCCGTTGGTGTCGTTCACACTCATCCTTGCACAGCATTTCTTCCGGCAGTGAAGTTGAGATGATTCACACCTTGGGCTGCCCTCTTGCCTTGTGCCAGCTTCGAAGTGGTTGCTTCGATGTTGAGCCACGCAAGAAAGTTGTTATCCAGCACTCAGT
>NW_027423013.1:1560000-1562500 GCF_048934315.1 Petromyzon marinus
GCAGCAGGAATGCATGTGCACTCAAAAAATGTGATATTTTTCACGGAGAGACCCCGTGAAACGCTAGAAGTGGGCGGGGATGTCTCTCTTGTGGCTCACGGGGCTGTTAGGGTGGCACAGAAATCCCTCGGAATGGGAAAACGGGTCATTTTCGTGTCGCCACATTGCATACGAACCGCATGAAACTTCCAGAGGCATTTGCAGCAGGAATGCATGTGCACTCAAAAAAGTGAATATTTCTCACGGATAGACCCCGTGATACGCTAGAAATTGGCGGGGATGTCTCTCTTGTGGCTCACGGGGCTGTTAGGGTGGCACAGAAATCCCTCGGAATGGGAAAACGGGTCATTTTCGTGTCGCCACATTGCATGCGAACCGCATGCAACTTCCAGAGGCATTTGCAGCAGAAATGCATGTGCAGTCAAAAAAAATTTGATATTTTTCACGGATAGACCCCGTGAAACGCTAGAAATTGGCGGGGATGTGTCTCTTGTGGCTCACGGGGCTGTTCGGGTCGCACAGAAATCCCTGGGAATGGGAAAACGGGTCATTTTCGTGTTGCCACATTGCGTACGAACCGCATGAAACTTCCAGAGGCATTTGCAGCAGGAATGCATGTGCACTCAAAAACTTCTATATGTTTCACGGATAGACCCCGTGAAACGCTAGAAATTGGCGGGGATGTGTCTCTTGTGGCTCACGGGGCTGTTAGGGTGGCACAGAACTCCCTCGGAATGGGAAAAGGGGTCATTTTCGTGTTGCCACATTGCATAGGAACGCCATGAAACTTCCAGAGGCATTTGCAGCAGAAAGGCACGTGCACTCAAAAATTTTAATATTTTCACGCATAGACCCCGTCAAACGCTAGAAGTTGGCGGGGATGTCTCTCTTGTGGCTCACGGGGCTGTTAGGGTCGCACAGAAATGCCTCGGAATGGGAAAACGGGTCATTTTTGTGTGGCCACATTGCATAGGAACGGCATGAAACTTCCAGAGGCATTTGCAGCAGGAATGCATGTGCACTCAAAAACGTCTATATTTTTCACGGATAGACCCCGTGAAACGCTATAAATTGGCGGGGATGTCTCTCTTGTGGCTCACGGGCGCTGTTAGTTAGGGTCGCACAGAAATCCCTCGGAATGGGAAAAGGGGTCATTTTCGTGTTGCCACATTGCGTACGAACGGCATGAAACTTCCAGAGGCATCTGCAGCAGAAATGCATGTGCACTCAAAAACGTCTATATTTTTCACGGATAGACCCCGTGAAACGCTAGAAATTGGCGGGGATGTGTCTCTTGTGGCTCACGGGGCTGTTAGGGTCGCACAGAAATCCCTCGGAATGGGAAAACGGGTCATTTTCGTGTTGCCACAATTGGCATACGAACGGCATGAAACTTCCAGAGGCATTTGCAGCAGAAATGCATGTGCACTCAAAAACGTGAATATTTTTTCACGGATAGACCCCGTCAAACGCTCGAATTTGGCGGGGATGTTTCTCTTGTGGGTCACGGGGCTGTTCGGCTCGCACAGAACTCCCTTGGTCCACCTGATTCGTGCATACAGGCAGCAACTAAAACTCTGTAAACCTGCTGTGAGGACATCTAAACAGTGGACCAGTGAGGCTGTGGAAGATTTGCGGGCGTGCTTAGACTGTACTGACTGGGATATGTTCACGACTGCTACCAATAGTCTGGATGAACTCACAGAGGCTGTGTACATCAGCTTCTGTGAGGACTGCTGTATCCCAACACGTACCAGGGTGAACTTTAACAACAACAAGCCCTGGTTCTCAGCAAAGCTCAAAAGGTTGAGGTTGGAGAAGGAGGAAGCGTTTAGGAGTGGGGATAGAGACAGATTCAAGGAGTCGAAGAACAGGTTTAGCAAAGCGGTGAGAGAGGCTAAACGACTGTACTCAGAGACACTAAAACACCAGTTCTCTACTAACGACGCTGCTTCTGTCTGCCAAAGGGCTCAGGCACATCACCAACTACAAACCCAGAGCGCCCCACACCACTAACGACTCCCGCCTAGCCAACGACCTGAACGAGTTCTACCGTAGATTTGAAAGACAATTGGACTGTCCTGAACCACCCCTTCCCACCCAAGAGGCCCCATCCCCCACCCATACTACAGAAACGACTCTCTCCTTTCAGGAGGGAGAAGTTAATGGGCTTTTCAAGAGGCAGAATCCACGCAAAGCAGCCGGGCCGGACTCTGTCTCTCCAGCCACCCTCAGGCACTGCGCTGACCAGCTGTCTCCGGTGTTCACCAACATCTTTAACACCTCCCTGGAGACATGCCATGTACCAGCCTGTCTCAAGTCCTCCACCATCATCGCTGTGCCCAAAAAGCTAAGGCCAACAGGACTAAATGATTACAGACCGGTCGCCCTTACATCTGTGGTAATGAAGTCTTTTGAGCGCCTGCTCCTGGCACACCTCAAAGCCATCACAGACCCTCTCCTGGACCCCCTTCAGTTTGCCTACAGAGCCAACAGGTCT
>NW_027423013.1:1572500-1575000 GCF_048934315.1 Petromyzon marinus
AACTTCCAGAGGCATTTGCAGCAGGAATGCATGTGCAGTCAAAAAAGTGAATATTTTTCACGGATAGACCCCGTGAAACGCTAGAAATTGGCGGCGATGTCTCTCTTGTGGCTCACGGGGCTGTTAGGGTGGCACAGAAATCCCTCGGAATGGGAAAACGGGTCATTTTCGTGTCGCCACATTGCATGCGAACCGCATTAAACTTCCAGAGGCATTTGCAGCAGAAATGCATGTGCAGTCAAAAAATTGAATATTTTTCACGGATAGACCCCGTGAAACGCTAGAAATTGGCGGGGATGTGTCTCTTGTGGCTCACGGGGCTGTTAGGGTGGCACAGAAATCCCTCGGAATGGGAAAAAACGGGTCATTTTCGTGTCGCCACATTGCATGCGAACCGCATGAAACTTCCAGAGGCATTTGCAGCAGGAATGCATGTGCACTCAAAAAATGTGATATTTTTCACGGAGAGACCCCGTGAAACGCTAGAAGTGGGCGGGGATGTCTCTCTTGTGGCTCACGGGGCTGTTAGGGTGGCACAGAAATCCCTCGGAATGGGAAAACGGGTCATTTTCGTGTCGCCACATTGCATACGAACCGCATGAAACTTCCAGAGGCATTTGCAGCAGGAATGCATGTGCACTCAAAAAAGTGAATATTTCTCACGGATAGACCCCGTGATACGCTAGAAATTGGCGGGGATGTCTCTCTTGTGGCTCACGGGGCTGTTAGGGTGGCACAGAAATCCCTCGGAATGGGAAAACGGGTCATTTTCGTGTCGCCACATTGCATGCGAACCGCATGCAACTTCCAGAGGCATTTGCAGCAGAAATGCATGTGCAGTCAAAAAAAAATTGATATTTTTCACGGATAGACCCCGTGAAACGCTAGAAATTGGCGGGGATGTGTCTCTTGTGGCTCACGGGGCTGTTCGGGTCGCACAGAAATCCCTGGGAATGGGAAAACGGGTCATTTTCGTGTTGCCACATTGCGTACGAACCGCATGAAACTTCCAGAGGCATTTGCAGCAGGAATGCATGTGCACTCAAAAACTTCTATATGTTTCACGGATAGACCCCGTGAAACGCTAGAAATTGGCGGGGATGTGTCTCTTGTGGCTCACGGGGCTGTTAGGGTGGCACAGAACTCCCTCGGAATGGGAAAAGGGGTCATTTTCGTGTTGCCACATTGCATAGGAACGCCATGAAACTTCCAGAGGCATTTGCAGCAGAAAGGCACGTGCACTCAAAAATTTTAATATTTTTCACGCATAGACCCCGTCAAACGCTAGAAGTTGGCGGGGATGTCTCTCTTGTGGCTCACGGGGCTGTTAGGGTCGCACAGAAATGCCTCGGAATGGGAAAACGGGTCATTTTTGTGTGGCCACATTGCATAGGAACGGCATGAAACTTCCAGAGGCATTTGCAGCAGGAATGCATGTGCACTCAAAAACGTCTATATTTTTCACGGATAGACCCCGTGAAACGCTATAAATTGGCGGGGATGTGTCTCTTGTGGCTCACGGGGCTGTTAGGGTGGCACAGAAATCCCTCGGAATGGGAAAAAACGGGTCATTTTCGTGTTGCCACATTGCGTACGAACGGCATGAAACTTCCAGAGGCATCTGCAGCAGAAATGCATGTGCAGTCAAAAAATTGAATATTTTTCACGGATAGACCCCGTGAAACGCTAGAAATTGGCGGGGATGTGTCTCTTGTGGCTCACGGGGCTGTTAGGGTGGCACAGAAATCCCTCGGAATGGGAAAACGGGTCATTTTCGTGTCGCCACATTGCATACGAACCGCATGAAACTTCCAGAGGCATTTGCAGCAGGAATGCATGTGCACTCAAAAAAGTGAATATTTCTCACGGATAGACCCCGTGATACGCTAGAAATTGGCGGGGATGTCTCTCTTGTGGCTCACGGGGCTGTTAGGGTGGCACAGAAATCCCTCGGAATGGGAAAACGGGTCATTTTCGTGTCGCCACATTGCATGCGAACCGCATGCAACTTCCAGAGGCATTTGCAGCAGAAATGCATGTGCAGTCAAAAAAAAATTGATATTTTTCACGGATAGACCCCGTGAAACGCTAGAAATTGGCGGGGATGTGTCTCTTGTGGCTCACGGGGCTGTTCGGGTCGCACAGAAATCCCTGGGAATGGGAAAACGGGTCATTTTCGTGTTGCCACATTGCGTACGAACCGCATGAAACTTCCAGAGGCATTTGCAGCAGGAATGCATGTGCACTCAAAAACTTCTATATGTTTCACGGATAGACCCCGTGAAACGCTAGAAATTGGCGGGGATGTGTCTCTTGTGGCTCACGGGGCTGTTAGGGTGGCACAGAACTCCCTCGGAATGGGAAAAGGGGTCATTTTCGTGTTGCCACATTGCATAGGAACGCCATGAAACTTCCAGAGGCATTTGCAGCAGAAAGGCACGTGCACTCAAAAATTTTAATATTTTTCACGCATAGACCCCGTCAAACGCTAGAAGTTGGC
>NW_027423013.1:1587500-1590000 GCF_048934315.1 Petromyzon marinus
GGAATGGGAAAACGGGTCATTTTCGTGTTGCCACATTGCGTACGAACCGCATGAAACTTCCAGAGGCATTTGCAGCAGGAATGCATGTGCACTCAAAAACTTCTATATGTTTCACGGATAGACCCCGTGAAACGCTAGAAATTGGCGGGGATGTGTCTCTTGTGGCTCACGGGGCTGTTAGGGTGGCACAGAACTCCCTCGGAATGGGAAAAGGGGTCATTTTCGTGTTGCCACATTGCATAGGAACGCCATGAAACTTCCAGAGGCATTTGCAGCAGAAAGGCACGTGCACTCAAAAATTTTAATATTTTTCACGCATAGACCCCGTCAAACGCTAGAAGTTGGCGGGGATGTCTCTCTTGTGGCTCACGGGGCTGTTAGGGTCGCACAGAAATGCCTCGGAATGGGAAAACGGGTCATTTTTGTGTGGCCACATTGCATAGGAACGGCATGAAACTTCCAGAGGCATTTGCAGCAGGAATGCATGTGCACTCAAAAACGTCTATATTTTTCACGGATAGACCCCGTGAAACGCTATAAATTGGCGGGGATGTCTCTCTTGTGGCTCACGGGCGCTGTTAGTTAGGGTCGCACAGAAATCCCTCGGAATGGGAAAAGGGGTCATTTTCGTGTTGCCACATTGCGTACGAACGGCATGAAACTTCCAGAGGCATCTGCAGCAGAAATGCATGTGCACTCAAAAACGTCTATATTTTTCACGGATAGACCCCGTGAAACGCTAGAAATTGGCGGGGATGTGTCTCTTGTGGCTCACGGGGCTGTTAGGGTCGCACAGAAATCCCTCGGAATGGGAAAACGGGTCATTTTCGTGTTGCCACAATTGGCATACGAACGGCATGAAACTTCCAGAGGCATTTGCAGCAGAAATGCATGTGCACTCAAAAACGTGAATATTTTTTCACGGATAGACCCCGTCAAACGCTCGAATTTGGCGGGGATGTTTCTCTTGTGGGTCACGGGGCTGTTCGGCTCGCACAGAACTCCCTTGGTCCACCTGATTCGTGCATACAGGCAGCAACTAAAACTCTGTAAACCTGCTGTGAGGACATCTAAACAGTGGACCAGTGAGGCTGTGGAAGATTTGCGGGCGTGCTTAGACTGTACTGACTGGGATATGTTCACGACTGCTACCAATAGTCTGGATGAACTCACAGAGGCTGTGTACATCAGCTTCTGTGAGGACTGCTGTATCCCAACACGTACCAGGGTGAACTTTAACAACAACAAGCCCTGGTTCTCAGCAAAGCTCAAAAGGTTGAGGTTGGAGAAGGAGGAAGCGTTTAGGAGTGGGGATAGAGACAGATTCAAGGAGTCGAAGAACAGGTTTAGCAAAGCGGTGAGAGAGGCTAAACGACTGTACTCAGAGACACTAAAACACCAGTTCTCTACTAACGACGCTGCTTCTGTCTGCCAAAGGGCTCAGGCACATCACCAACTACAAACCCAGAGCGCCCCACACCACTAACGACTCCCGCCTAGCCAACGACCTGAACGAGTTCTACCGTAGATTTGAAAGACAATTGGACTGTCCTGAACCACCCCTTCCCACCCAAGAGGCCCCATCCCCCACCCATACTACAGAAACGACTCTCTCCTTTCAGGAGGGAGAAGTTAATGGGCTTTTCAAGAGGCAGAATCCACGCAAAGCAGCCGGGCCGGACTCTGTCTCTCCAGCCACCCTCAGGCACTGCGCTGACCTCCACCATCATCGCTGTGCCCAAAAAGCTAAGGCCAACAGGACTAAATGATTACAGACCGGTCGCCCTTACATCTGTGGTAATGAAGTCTTTTGAGCGCCTGCTCCTGGCACACCTCAAAGCCATCACAGACCCTCTCCTGGACCCCCTTCAGTTTGCCTACAGAGCCAACAGGTCTGTGGACGACGCAGTTAACATGGCCCTCCACTTCACCCTACAGCATGTGGACGCCCCAGCATCCTACGCCAGGATCCTGTTTGTGGACTTCAGCTCTGCCTTCAACACCATCATCCCTGCCCTGCTTCAGGACAAGCTCTTCCAGCTGAACGTGCCCTACTCCACCTGCAGGTGGATCACAGACTTCCTCTCTGACAGGAAGCAGTGCGTTAAGCCGGGAACAGAAGTCTCTGACTCCAGGTCCATCAGCACGGGAACTCCTCAGGGCTGCGTCCTTTGCCCACTGCTCTTCTCCCTGTATACCAACAGCTGCGCCTCCAATCATCTGTCCGTCAAACTCTTGAAGTTTGTCGGACGACACCACCCTCATTGGGCTGATCTCTGGTGGGGATGAGTCTGACTATAGGTGGGAAGCTGACAACCTGGTGACCTGGTGTAGCCAGAACAACTTAGAGCTAAATGCTCTAAGGACAGTTGAGATGGTTGTGGACTTCAGGAAGAATACAGCCCCACTCACCGCCATCACCCTGTTAGACTCCGCAGTCAAAATTGTGGAGTCCTTCCGCTTCCTGGGCACTATTCTCTGCCGGGACCTCAAGTGGGAA
>NW_027423013.1:1600000-1602500 GCF_048934315.1 Petromyzon marinus
TCACGGATAGACCCCGTGATACGCTAGAAATTGGCGGGGATGTCTCTCTTGTGGCTCACGGGGCTGTTAGGGTGGCACAGAAATCCCTCGGAATGGGAAAACGGGTCATTTTCGTGTCGCCACATTGCATGCGAACCGCATGCAACTTCCAGAGGCATTTGCAGCAGAAATGCATGTGCAGTCAAAAAAAAATTGATATTTTTCACGGATAGACCCCGTGAAACGCTAGAAATTGGCGGGGATGTGTCTCTTGTGGCTCACGGGGCTGTTCGGGTCGCACAGAAATCCCTGGGAATGGGAAAACGGGTCATTTTCGTGTTGCCACATTGCGTACGAACCGCATGAAACTTCCAGAGGCATTTGCAGCAGGAATGCATGTGCACTCAAAAACTTCTATATGTTTCACGGATAGACCCCGTGAAACGCTAGAAATTGGCGGGGATGTGTCTCTTGTGGCTCACGGGGCTGTTAGGGTGGCACAGAACTCCCTCGGAATGGGAAAAGGGGTCATTTTCGTGTTGCCACATTGCATAGGAACGCCATGAAACTTCCAGAGGCATTTGCAGCAGAAAGGCACGTGCACTCAAAAATTTTAATATTTTTCACGCATAGACCCCGTCAAACGCTAGAAGTTGGCGGGGATGTCTCTCTTGTGGCTCACGGGGCTGTTAGGGTCGCACAGAAATGCCTCGGAATGGGAAAACGGGTCATTTTTGTGTGGCCACATTGCATAGGAACGGCATGAAACTTCCAGAGGCATTTGCAGCAGGAATGCATGTGCACTCAAAAACGTCTATATTTTTCACGGATAGACCCCGTGAAACGCTATAAATTGGCGGGGATGTCTCTCTTGTGGCTCACGGGCGCTGTTAGTTAGGGTCGCACAGAAATCCCTCGGAATGGGAAAAGGGGTCATTTTCGTGTTGCCACATTGCGTACGAACGGCATGAAACTTCCAGAGGCATCTGCAGCAGAAATGCATGTGCACTCAAAAACGTCTATATTTTTCACGGATAGACCCCGTGAAACGCTAGAAATTGGCGGGGATGTGTCTCTTGTGGCTCACGGGGCTGTTAGGGTCGCACAGAAATCCCTCGGAATGGGAAAACGGGTCATTTTCGTGTTGCCACAATTGGCATACGAACGGCATGAAACTTCCAGAGGCATTTGCAGCAGAAATGCATGTGCACTCAAAAACGTGAATATTTTTTCACGGATAGACCCCGTCAAACGCTCGAATTTGGCGGGGATGTTTCTCTTGTGGGTCACGGGGCTGTTCGGCTCGCACAGAACTCCCTTGGTCCACCTGATTCGTGCATACAGGCAGCAACTAAAACTCTGTAAACCTGCTGTGAGGACATCTAAACAGTGGACCAGTGAGGCTGTGGAAGATTTGCGGGCGTGCTTAGACTGTACTGACTGGGATATGTTCACGACTGCTACCAATAGTCTGGATGAACTCACAGAGGCTGTGTACATCAGCTTCTGTGAGGACTGCTGTATCCCAACACGTACCAGGGTGAACTTTAACAACAACAAGCCCTGGTTCTCAGCAAAGCTCAAAAGGTTGAGGTTGGAGAAGGAGGAAGCGTTTAGGAGTGGGGATAGAGACAGATTCAAGGAGTCGAAGAACAGGTTTAGCAAAGCGGTGAGAGAGGCTAAACGACTGTACTCAGAGACACTAAAACACCAGTTCTCTACTAACGACGCTGCTTCTGTCTGCCAAAGGGCTCAGGCACATCACCAACTACAAACCCAGAGCGCCCCACACCACTAACGACTCCCGCCTAGCCAACGACCTGAACGAGTTCTACCGTAGATTTGAAAGACAATTGGACTGTCCTGAACCACCCCTTCCCACCCAAGAGGCCCCATCCCCCACCCATACTACAGAAACGACTCTCTCCTTTCAGGAGGGAGAAGTTAATGGGCTTTTCAAGAGGCAGAATCCACGCAAAGCAGCCGGGCCGGACTCTGTCTCTCCAGCCACCCTCAGGCACTGCGCTGACCAGCTGTCTCCGGTGTTCACCAACATCTTTAACACCTCCCTGGAGACATGCCATGTACCAGCCTGTCTCAAGTCCTCCACCATCATCGCTGTGCCCAAAAAGCTAAGGCCAACAGGACTAAATGATTACAGACCGGTCGCCCTTACATCTGTGGTAATGAAGTCTTTTGAGCGCCTGCTCCTGGCACACCTCAAAGCCATCACAGACCCTCTCCTGGACCCCCTTCAGTTTGCCTACAGAGCCAACAGGTCTGTGGACGACGCAGTTAACATGGCCCTCCACTTCACCCTACAGCATGTGGACGCCCCAGCATCCTACGCCAGGATCCTGTTTGTGGACTTCAGCTCTGCCTTCAACACCATCATCCCTGCCCTGCTTCAGGACAAGCTCTTCCAGCTGAACGTGCCCTACTCCACCTGCAGGTGGATCACAGACTTCCTCTCTGACAGGAAGCAGTGCGTTAAGCCGGGAACAGAAGTCACTGACTCCAG
>NW_027423013.1:1612500-1615000 GCF_048934315.1 Petromyzon marinus
GCTCACGGGGCTGTTAGGGTGGCACAGAAATCCCTCGGAATGGGAAAAAACGGGTCATTTTCGTGTCGCCACATTGCATGCGAACCGCATGAAACTTCCAGAGGCATTTGCAGCAGGAATGCATGTGCACTCAAAAAATGTGATATTTTTCACGGAGAGACCCCGTGAAACGCTAGAAGTGGGCGGGGATGTCTCTCTTGTGGCTCACGGGGCTGTTAGGGTGGCACAGAAATCCCTCGGAATGGGAAAACGGGTCATTTTCGTGTCGCCACATTGCATACGAACCGCATGAAACTTCCAGAGGCATTTGCAGCAGGAATGCATGTGCACTCAAAAAAGTGAATATTTCTCACGGATAGACCCCGTGATACGCTAGAAATTGGCGGGGATGTCTCTCTTGTGGCTCACGGGGCTGTTAGGGTGGCACAGAAATCCCTCGGAATGGGAAAACGGGTCATTTTCGTGTCGCCACATTGCATGCGAACCGCATGCAACTTCCAGAGGCATTTGCAGCAGAAATGCATGTGCAGTCAAAAAAAATTTGATATTTTTCACGGATAGACCCCGTGAAACGCTAGAAATTGGCGGGGATGTGTCTCTTGTGGCTCACGGGGCTGTTCGGGTCGCACAGAAATCCCTGGGAATGGGAAAACGGGTCATTTTCGTGTTGCCACATTGCGTACGAACCGCATGAAACTTCCAGAGGCATTTGCAGCAGGAATGCATGTGCACTCAAAAAAGTGAATATTTCTCACGGATAGACCCCGTGATACGCTAGAAATTGGCGGGGATGTCTCTCTTGTGGCTCACGGGGCTGTTAGGGTGGCACAGAAATCCCTCGGAATGGGAAAACGGGTCATTTTCGTGTCGCCACATTGCATGCGAACCGCATGCAACTTCCAGAGGCATTTGCAGCAGAAATGCATGTGCAGTCAAAAAAAAATTGATATTTTTCACGGATAGACCCCGTGAAACGCTAGAAATTGGCGGGGATGTGTCTCTTGTGGCTCACGGGGCTGTTCGGGTCGCACAGAAATCCCTGGGAATGGGAAAACGGGTCATTTTCGTGTTGCCACATTGCGTACGAACCGCATGAAACTTCCAGAGGCATTTGCAGCAGGAATGCATGTGCACTCAAAAACTTCTATATGTTTCACGGATAGACCCCGTGAAACGCTAGAAATTGGCGGGGATGTGTCTCTTGTGGCTCACGGGGCTGTTAGTGTGGCACAGAACTCCCTCGGAATGGGAAAAGGGGTCATTTTCGTGTTGCCACATTGCATAGGAACGCCATGAAACTTCCAGAGGCATTTGCAGCAGAAAGGCACGTGCACTCAAAAATTTTAATATTTTTCACGCATAGACCCCGTCAAACGCTAGAAGTTGGCGGGGATGTCTCTCTTGTGGCTCACGGGGCTGTTAGGGTCGCACAGAAATGCCTCGGAATGGGAAAACGGGTCATTTTTGTGTGGCCACATTGCATAGGAACGGCATGAAACTTCCAGAGGCATTTGCAGCAGGAATGCATGTGCACTCAAAAACGTCTATATTTTTCACGGATAGACCCCGTGAAACGCTATAAATTGGCGGGGATGTCTCTCTTGTGGCTCACGGGCGCTGTTAGTTAGGGTCGCACAGAAATCCCTCGGAATGGGAAAAGGGGTCATTTTCGTGTTGCCACATTGCGTACGAACGGCATGAAACTTCCAGAGGCATCTGCAGCAGAAATGCATGTGCACTCAAAAACGTCTATATTTTTCACGGATAGACCCCGTGAAACGCTAGAAATTGGCGGGGATGTGTCTCTTGTGGCTCACGGGGCTGTTAGGGTCGCACAGAAATCCCTCGGAATGGGAAAACGGGTCATTTTCGTGTTGCCACAATTGGCATACGAACGGCATGAAACTTCCAGAGGCATTTGCAGCAGAAATGCATGTGCACTCAAAAACGTGAATATTTTTTCACGGATAGACCCCGTCAAACGCTCGAATTTGGCGGGGATGTTTCTCTTGTGGGTCACGGGGCTGTTCGGCTCGCACAGAACTCCCTTGGTCCACCTGATTCGTGCATACAGGCAGCAACTAAAACTCTGTAAACCTGCTGTGAGGACATCTAAACAGTGGACCAGTGAGGCTGTGGAAGATTTGCGGGCGTGCTTAGACTGTACTGACTGGGATATGTTCACGACTGCTACCAATAGTCTGGATGAACTCACAGAGGCTGTGTACATCAGCTTCTGTGAGGACTGCTGTATCCCAACACGTACCAGGGTGAACTTTAACAACAACAAGCCCTGGTTCTCAGCAAAGCTCAAAAGGTTGAGGTTGGAGAAGGAGGAAGCGTTTAGGAGTGGGGATAGAGACAGATTCAAGGAGTCGAAGAACAGGTTTAGCAAAGCGGTGAGAGAGGCTAAACGACTGTACTCAGAGACACTAAAACACCAGTTCTCTACTAACGACGCTGCTTCTGTCTGCCAAAGGGCTCAGGCACATCACCAACT
>NW_027423013.1:1620000-1622500 GCF_048934315.1 Petromyzon marinus
AGTCTAATCTATATAAGTGCTCTTGAATAGGCTTCGTGTAAAAAAATAGCAATAAAAAAATACCAAGTCTTCGTCTTGGAAAATAACAAAATCTAAAAGAAAAGTCTTCTTTGTGGAAAATAGTAAAATAAAAAACCAAGACTTCACCTTGGAAAATAACAAAATCTAATCTAAAACATCTTAAATAAAGCTGGTTTGTAGTCTTCTCTCGAACTGATGTAGTGCAAAAATAAAGAATTAAAATAACAAAGTCTAATCTATATAAGTGCTCTTGAATAAAGCTTCCTGTAAAAAATACCAAAAAAAAAATACCAAGTCTTCGTCTTGGAAAATAACAAAATCTAAAAGAAAAGAAAAGTCTTCTTTGTGGAAAATAGTAAAATAAAAAAAACCAAGACTTCACCTTGGAAAATAACAAAATCTAATCTAAAACATCTTAAATAAAGCTTATTTCTAATCTTCTTTGTAGGCAGAAAATAGTAAGTTACAGGACTCTCGAACTGATGTAGTCCAAAAATAAAGAATTAAAATAACAAAGTCTAATCTATATAAGTGCTCTTGAATAAGCTTCGTGTAAAAAATAGCAATATAATAAAAATACCAAGTCTTCGTCTTGGAAAATAACAAAATCTAAAAGAAAGGTCTTCTTTATGGAAAATAGTAAAATAAGAATACCAAGACTTCACCTTGGAAAATAACAAAACCATCTTGAAAAAAGCTTATTTTTAATCTTCTTTGTAGGCAGAAAATAGTAAGGCGAAAATAAAGTCCCCTCTAAGCTCTAAAGTAACAAATACGACGTGTTAAAAACAAAACTAACAATAAAAAAAAGAACCAAGACTTCGTCTTGGAAAATAACAATCTAAATTGTGGAAAATAGTAAAATGAAATAAAAACCGACTTCACCTTCGAAAATAACAAAATCAATCTAAAACAAATGACATCTTAAAACAAAACTATTATTTGTTTCGGAGGTTGTCTATGACTGTTCATAGACCGCATAATTTCCACAGAACATTCTCAGAATATCAAGAGAGAAAAGCAGCGTTCTGCGGGAAATCATCTTGGCCAGTGATGTCGTTCTGGGTTTGGTCAGGCCCAGGGAGGTAAGTACCTCGTTATTCTCAAGGGGCCACTTTCCTCTTGCCCCAACCGGGAATCCAAAGAATGTGACCTTGCTAGCCTTCGTCAGCACTTTGACTTGATCACCAAGAGGGGTATAGTACGAAACTTTGTGCGAGGCAGCATCTGACAAGGTATTCTTTGAAAGCTCAAAACGGACGGTGACATCGATCACAACCGCCTCCTCATCTTTTGCAAACACGAGGTCAGGCTTTCTCATCTCTCCCGTCTCGGATATGAACCGTGGCTCTTTGTATACAGACCAGCCCAATCTAGCCGCTTCGTCTGCCAGAATGTTACTGATCTTGTTGTGTCGCGCAATTCTTGCTTTCTGTACTGCAGGACATTGACCGAGAATGTGCGAAAGGGACTCGAGTCTGGCAGAGCATTTCCTGCAGGAACGTAAGGCCCCATCTCTGCCTCTGTTCAAGCTTTCTCTTGTTGGGTAAATATTTGCCCTTAGTTGTAGTGCTGCGATAAAGAAGCATTGTTTAAAGCCGCACCATGGCCTCAACCAAGCATTACTGATTCTATCATGCGCAAAGTTTACAATGCCCCTTCCTTGAACCGGCTTTTCGCACCATCTCTGAAATTCATGCTCCCTCCAATCGCAGGGTCTCGGATATACAGGTTCTTTTGACACCGAGTCCCTGAGAACGAATGTTGGGATTGCATCACTGTCACCCCCTGCTCGTACCCACAAATTACGGTATTCTTCCTCCATACCATGCGAGGACACAATATTACGGGTGATAGCATCGGACGAGTTTGCTATACGTTGCAGCCTTCTAACTTGAACCGAAGGGATTGTTTTTTCCAGTTTCAAGATGGCAAGGCCTCCGTCTCGGGCTCTGGCATATAACAGTCCATCACAAGTTGAAGCGGGAAGGTGGAGCCATCCTTTTACCGCCTTTCTAATCTCTTGGTCCAACCCACGGAGAGTTGATTGCTTGCAGTCCGAGTGGTCTGCAGGATATAACAATCTGGGTAGGGCATAGGCATTGAGTAGTTCAACCTTCTGAGTTGGCTTCAGAGGCGCCTCATCGATTTTCGAGATCCATGTCTTTAGCTGACAATGTAGATCAGGCTGTATAGTGCCAGTCCAAGGGCCAATTTTCAGACCAAGGTATTTCGTTGATTCATCAGGTTGGATCATATGGACATCTTTATTTTTGATAGTCCATGGGTCGCAGTTGTTCACCGTATATGAATCTTTGGTTGGGCTTATCATGAAGCCCTGGCACTTTCTGGCCTGAACCTCCAATCCCGATAGCCCACAAAATGATTCCAAGATCGCTAGATTGGCGGCCATACCAACCCAAGATTCGCTCACCAACACCAAATCATCAACAAACGCAAGAGCTGTCACGTGGTCGGT
>NW_027423013.1:1632500-1635000 GCF_048934315.1 Petromyzon marinus
TTTTAATATTTTTCACGCATAGACCCCGTCAAACGCTAGAAGTTGGCGGGGATGTCTCTCTTGTGGCTCACGGGGCTGTTAGGGTCGCACAGAAATGCCTCGGAATGGGAAAACGGGTCATTTTTGTGTGGCCACATTGCATAGGAACGGCATGAAACTTCCAGAGGCATTTGCAGCAGGAATGCATGTGCACTCAAAAACGTCTATATTTTTCACGGATAGACCCCGTGAAACGCTATAAATTGGCGGGGATGTCTCTCTTGTGGCTCACGGGCGCTGTTAGTTAGGGTCGCACAGAAATCCCTCGGAATGGGAAAAGGGGTCATTTTCGTGTTGCCACATTGCGTACGAACGGCATGAAACTTCCAGAGGCATCTGCAGCAGAAATGCATGTGCACTCAAAAACGTCTATATTTTTCACGGATAGACCCCGTGAAACGCTAGAAATTGGCGGGGATGTGTCTCTTGTGGCTCACGGGGCTGTTAGGGTCGCACAGAAATCCCTCGGAATGGGAAAACGGGTCATTTTCGTGTTGCCACAATTGGCATACGAACGGCATGAAACTTCCAGAGGCATTTGCAGCAGAAATGCATGTGCACTCAAAAACGTGAATATTTTTTCACGGATAGACCCCGTCAAACGCTCGAATTTGGCGGGGATGTTTCTCTTGTGGGTCACGGGGCTGTTCGGCTCGCACAGAACTCCCTTGGTCCACCTGATTCGTGCATACAGGCAGCAACTAAAACTCTGTAAACCTGCTGTGAGGACATCTAAACAGTGGACCAGTGAGGCTGTGGAAGATTTGCGGGCGTGCTTAGACTGTACTGACTGGGATATGTTCACGACTGCTACCAATAGTCTGGATGAACTCACAGAGGCTGTGTACATCAGCTTCTGTGAGGACTGCTGTATCCCAACACGTACCAGGGTGAACTTTAACAACAACAAGCCCTGGTTCTCAGCAAAGCTCAAAAGGTTGAGGTTGGAGAAGGAGGAAGCGTTTAGGAGTGGGGATAGAGACAGATTCAAGGAGTCGAAGAACAGGTTTAGCAAAGCGGTGAGAGAGGCTAAACGACTGTACTCAGAGACACTAAAACACCAGTTCTCTACTAACGACGCTGCTTCTGTCTGCCAAAGGGCTCAGGCACATCACCAACTACAAACCCAGAGCGCCCCACACCACTAACGACTCCCGCCTAGC
This sequence comes from Petromyzon marinus, assembly GCF_048934315.1. NCBI lineage: Eukaryota > Metazoa > Chordata > Hyperoartia > Petromyzontiformes > Petromyzontidae > Petromyzon > Petromyzon marinus. The sequence continues at coordinate 1,633,703 of NW_027423013.1, forward strand.
CAACGACCTGAACGAGTTCTACCGTAGATTTGAAAGACAATTGGACTGTCCTGAACCACCCCTTCCCACCCAAGAGGCCCCATCCCCCACCCATACTACAGAAACGACTCTCTCCTTTCAGGAGGGAGAAGTTAATGGGCTTTTCAAGAGGCAGAATCCACGCAAAGCAGCCGGGCCGGACTCTGTCTCTCCAGCCACCCTCAGGCACTGCGCTGACCAGCTGTCTCCGGTGTTCACCAACATCTTTAACACCTCCCTGGAGACATGCCATGTACCAGCCTGTCTCAAGTCCTCCACCATCATCGCTGTGCCCAAAAAGCTAAGGCCAACAGGACTAAATGATTACAGACCGGTCGCCCTTACATCTGTGGTAATGAAGTCTTTTGAGCGCCTGCTCCTGGCACACCTCAAAGCCATCACAGACCCTCTCCTGGACCCCCTTCAGTTTGCCTACAGAGCCAACAGGTCTGTGGACGACGCAGTTAACATGGCCCTCCACTTCACCCTACAGCATGTGGACGCCCCAGCATCCTACGCCAGGATCCTGTTTGTGGACTTCAGCTCTGCCTTCAACACCATCATCCCTGCCCTGCTTCAGGACAAGCTCTTCCAGCTGAACGTGCCCTACTCCACCTGCAGGTGGATCACAGACTTCCTCTCTGACAGGAAGCAGTGCGTTAAGCCGGGAACAGAAGTCACTGACTCCAGGTCCATCAGCACGGGAACTCCTCAGGGCTGCGTCCTTTGCCCACTGCTCTTCTCCCTGTATACCAACAGCTGCGCCTCCAATCATCTGTCCGTCAAACTCTTGAAGTTTGTCGGATGACACCACCCTCATTGGGCTGATCTCTGGTGGGGATGAGTCTGACTATAGGTGGGAAGCTGACAACCTGGTGACCTGGTGTAGCCAGAACAACTTAGAGCTAAATGCTCTAAGGACAGTTGAGATGGTTGTGGACTTCAGGAAGAATACAGCCCCACTCACCGCCATCACCCTGTTAGACTCCGCAGTCAAAATTGTGGAGTCCTTCCGCTTCCTGGGCACTATTCTCTGCCGGGACCTCAAGTGGGAACTGAACATCAGCTCCCTCGCCAAGAGAGCTCAACAGAGGATGTACTTTCGACGGCAGCTGAAGAAATGCAACCTGCCAAAGACAATGATGGTGCAATTCTATACAGCGATCATTGAATCCATCCTCACCTCCTCCATAACCGTCTGGTACGCTGCTGCCACTGCCAAGGACAAGAGCAGACTGCAGCGTATCATGCACACTGCTGAGAAGGTAATTGCCTGCAAT
>NW_027423013.1:1645000-1647500 GCF_048934315.1 Petromyzon marinus
ATGTGTCTCTTGTGGCTCACGGGGCTGTTCGGGTCGCACAGAAATCCCTGGGAATGGGAAAACGGGTCATTTTCGTGTTGCCACATTGCGTACGAACCGCATGAAACTTCCAGAGGCATTTGCAGCAGGAATGCATGTGCACTCAAAAAAGTGAATATTTCTCACGGATAGACCCCGTGATACGCTAGAAATTGGCGGGGATGTCTCTCTTGTGGCTCACGGGGCTGTTAGGGTGGCACAGAAATCCCTCGGAATGGGAAAACGGGTCATTTTCGTGTCGCCACATTGCATGCGAACCGCATGCAACTTCCAGAGGCATTTGCAGCAGAAATGCATGTGCAGTCAAAAAAAAATTGATATTTTTCACGGATAGACCCCGTGAAACGCTAGAAATTGGCGGGGATGTGTCTCTTGTGGCTCACGGGGCTGTTCGGGTCGCACAGAAATCCCTGGGAATGGGAAAACGGGTCATTTTCGTGTTGCCACATTGCGTACGAACCGCATGAAACTTCCAGAGGCATTTGCAGCAGGAATGCATGTGCACTCAAAAACTTCTATATGTTTCACGGATAGACCCCGTGAAACGCTAGAAATTGGCGGGGATGTGTCTCTTGTGGCTCACGGGGCTGTTAGTGTGGCACAGAACTCCCTCGGAATGGGAAAAGGGGTCATTTTCGTGTTGCCACATTGCATAGGAACGCCATGAAACTTCCAGAGGCATTTGCAGCAGAAAGGCACGTGCACTCAAAAATTTTAATATTTTTCACGCATAGACCCCGTCAAACGCTAGAAGTTGGCGGGGATGTCTCTCTTGTGGCTCACGGGGCTGTTAGGGTCGCACAGAAATGCCTCGGAATGGGAAAACGGGTCATTTTTGTGTGGCCACATTGCATAGGAACGGCATGAAACTTCCAGAGGCATTTGCAGCAGGAATGCATGTGCACTCAAAAACGTCTATATTTTTCACGGATAGACCCCGTGAAACGCTATAAATTGGCGGGGATGTCTCTCTTGTGGCTCACGGGCGCTGTTAGTTAGGGTCGCACAGAAATCCCTCGGAATGGGAAAAGGGGTCATTTTCGTGTTGCCACATTGCGTACGAACGGCATGAAACTTCCAGAGGCATCTGCAGCAGAAATGCATGTGCACTCAAAAACGTCTATATTTTTCACGGATAGACCCCGTGAAACGCTAGAAATTGGCGGGGATGTGTCTCTTGTGGCTCACGGGGCTGTTAGGGTCGCACAGAAATCCCTCGGAATGGGAAAACGGGTCATTTTCGTGTTGCCACAATTGGCATACGAACGGCATGAAACTTCCAGAGGCATTTGCAGCAGAAATGCATGTGCACTCAAAAACGTGAATATTTTTTCACGGATAGACCCCGTCAAACGCTCGAATTTGGCGGGGATGTTTCTCTTGTGGGTCACGGGGCTGTTCGGCTCGCACAGAACTCCCTTGGTCCACCTGATTCGTGCATACAGGCAGCAACTAAAACTCTGTAAACCTGCTGTGAGGACATCTAAACAGTGGACCAGTGAGGCTGTGGAAGATTTGCGGGCGTGCTTAGACTGTACTGACTGGGATATGTTCACGACTGCTACCAATAGTCTGGATGAACTCACAGAGGCTGTGTACATCAGCTTCTGTGAGGACTGCTGTATCCCAACACGTACCAGGGTGAACTTTAACAACAACAAGCCCTGGTTCTCAGCAAAGCTCAAAAGGTTGAGGTTGGAGAAGGAGGAAGCGTTTAGGAGTGGGGATAGAGACAGATTCAAGGAGTCGAAGAACAGGTTTAGCAAAGCGGTGAGAGAGGCTAAACGACTGTACTCAGAGACACTAAAACACCAGTTCTCTACTAACGACGCTGCTTCTGTCTGCCAAAGGGCTCAGGCACATCACCAACTACAAACCCAGAGCGCCCCACACCACTAACGACTCCCGCCTAGCCAACGACCTGAACGAGTTCTACCGTAGATTTGAAAGACAATTGGACTGTCCTGAACCACCCCTTCCCACCCAAGAGGCCCCATCCCCCACCCATACTACAGAAACGACTCTCTCCTTTCAGGAGGGAGAAGTTAATGGGCTTTTCAAGAGGCAGAATCCACGCAAAGCAGCCGGGCCGGACTCTGTCTCTCCAGCCACCCTCAGGCACTGCGCTGACCAGCTGTCTCCGGTGTTCACCAACATCTTTAACACCTCCCTGGAGACATGCCATGTACCAGCCTGTCTCAAGTCCTCCACCATCATCGCTGTGCCCAAAAAGCTAAGGCCAACAGGACTAAATGATTACAGACCGGTCGCCCTTACATCTGTGGTAATGAAGTCTTTTGAGCGCCTGCTCCTGGCACACCTCAAAGCCATCACAGACCCTCTCCTGGACCCCCTTCAGTTTGCCTACAGAGCCAACAGGTCTGTGGACGACGCAGTTAACATGGCCCTCCACTTCACCCTACAGCATGTGGACGCCCCAGCATCCTACGCCAGGATCCTG
>NW_027423013.1:1652500-1655000 GCF_048934315.1 Petromyzon marinus
AATAAAAATACCAAGTCTTCGTCTTGGAAAATAACAAAATCTAAAAGAAAGGTCTTCTTTATGGAAAATAGTAAAATAAGAATACCAAGACTTCACCTTGGAAAATAACAAAACCATCTTGAAAAAAGCTTATTTTTAATCTTCTTTGTAGGCAGAAAATAGTAAGGCGAAAATAAAGTCCCCTCTAAGCTCTAAAGTAACAAATACGACGTGTTAAAAACAAAACTAACAATAAAAAAAAGAACCAAGACTTCGTCTTGGAAAATAACAATCTAAATTGTGGAAAATAGTAAAATGAAATAAAAACCGACTTCACCTTCGAAAATAACAAAATCAATCTAAAACAAATGACATCTTAAAACAAAACTATTATTTGTTTCGGAGGTTGTCTATGACTGTTCATAGACCGCATAATTTCCACAGAACATTCTCAGAATATCAAGAGAGAAAAGCAGCGTTCTGCGGGAAATCATCTTGGCCAGTGATGTCGTTCTGGGTTTGGTCAGGCCCAGGGAGGTAAGTACCTCGTTATTCTCAAGGGGCCACTTTCCTCTTGCCCCAACCGGGAATCCAAAGAATGTGACCTTGCTAGCCTTCGTCAGCACTTTGACTTGATCACCAAGAGGGGTATAGTACGAAACTTTGTGCGAGGCAGCATCTGACAAGGTATTCTTTGAAAGCTCAAAACGGACGGTGACATCGATCACAACCGCCTCCTCATCTTTTGCAAACACGAGGTCAGGCTTTCTCATCTCTCCCGTCTCGGATATGAACCGTGGCTCTTTGTATACAGACCAGCCCAATCTAGCCGCTTCGTCTGCCAGAATGTTACTGATCTTGTTGTGTCGCGCAATTCTTGCTTTCTGTACTGCAGGACATTGACCGAGAATGTGCGAAAGGGACTCGAGTCTGGCAGAGCATTTCCTGCAGGAACGTAAGGCCCCATCTCTGCCTCTGTTCAAGCTTTCTCTTGTTGGGTAAATATTTGCCCTTAGTTGTAGTGCTGCGATAAAGAAGCATTGTTTAAAGCCGCACCATGGCCTCAACCAAGCATTACTGATTCTATCATGCGCAAAGTTTACAATGCCCCTTCCTTGAACCGGCTTTTCGCACCATCTCTGAAATTCATGCTCCCTCCAATCGCAGGGTCTCGGATATACAGGTTCTTTTGACACCGAGTCCCTGAGAACGAATGTTGGGATTGCATCACTGTCACCCCCTGCTCGTACCCACAAATTACGGTATTCTTCCTCCATACCATGCGAGGACACAATATTACGGGTGATAGCATCGGACGAGTTTGCTATACGTTGCAGCCTTCTAACTTGAACCGAAGGGATTGTTTTTTCCAGTTTCAAGATGGCAAGGCCTCCGTCTCGGGCTCTGGCATATAACAGTCCATCACAAGTTGAAGCGGGAAGGTGGAGCCATCCTTTTACCGCCTTTCTAATCTCTTGGTCCAACCCACGGAGAGTTGATTGCTTGCAGTCCGAGTGGTCTGCAGGATATAACAATCTGGGTAGGGCATAGGCATTGAGTAGTTCAACCTTCTGAGTTGGCTTCAGAGGCGCCTCATCGATTTTCGAGATCCATGTCTTTAGCTGACAATGTAGATCAGGCTGTATAGTGCCAGTCCAAGGGCCAATTTTCAGACCAAGGTATTTCGTTGATTCATCAGGTTGGATCATATGGACATCTTTATTTTTGATAGTCCATGGGTCGCAGTTGTTCACCGTATATGAATCTTTGGTTGGGCTTATCATGAAGCCCTGGCACTTTCTGGCCTGAACCTCCAATCCCGATAGCCCACAAAATGATTCCAAGATCGCTAGATTGGCGGCCATACCAACCCAAGATTCGCTCACCAACACCAAATCATCAACAAACGCAAGAGCTGTCACGTGGTCGGTATCAATGGAGTACCCAACTCCGTGTGACTCTAGGGTGCATATCAAAGGGTCCATGGCAAGATTGAAGAGCAGGGGTGACATGGGGTCACCCTGTTTGACACCAACACGTATGCTAATTTCTCGAGTCGACTCGCCATTGCTTTTGAACGAGGTCGTACACCGATCGTAGGCGTTCTGGATGATGCCCACCACGTGTTCATCTACTTTCTTGTGCCTTAACACCCATAAAATATGAGCATGCGAAACCGAGTCAAAAGCTTTCGCTATGTCGATGAACATGACAGCCAACGGCCTGTGCAATTTCTTAGCGTGTCTCATAAGGTCCTGTAGCACCTTAAGATTTTCAGAGCAGCCAGATGCCGCTATAAAACCACGCTGCCTTGGGTTTAAGGGACAAGCACGAGCAAGACGTGCAGTCATTATTCTGGAAAATAATCTCAGAATCATTGAACCAATCGTTATTGGTCTCCAGTTCCCCAATTCTTTCAGCTTTTCATCATCCATAACCTTAGGAATAAGAATCGTCCTATTCTTTTTCAACTCTTTGGGAATAATTCCTGTAATCATCCATGCATTAAATAGGGCTGTCA
>NW_027423013.1:1677500-1687500 GCF_048934315.1 Petromyzon marinus
AGCAGAAAGGCACGTGCACTCAAAAATTTTAATATTTTTCACGCATAGACCCCGTCAAACGCTAGAAGTTGGCGGGGATGTCTCTCTTGTGGCTCACGGGGCTGTTAGGGTCGCACAGAAATGCCTCGGAATGGGAAAACGGGTCATTTTTGTGTGGCCACATTGCATAGGAACGGCATGAAACTTCCAGAGGCATTTGCAGCAGGAATGCATGTGCACTCAAAAACGTCTATATTTTTCACGGATAGACCCCGTGAAACGCTATAAATTGGCGGGGATGTCTCTCTTGTGGCTCACGGGCGCTGTTAGTTAGGGTGGCACAGAAATCCCTCGGAATGGGAAAACGGGTCATTTTCGTGTTGCCACATTGCATGCGAACGGCATGAAACTTCCAGAGGCATTTGCAGCAGGAATGCATGTGCAGTCAAAAAAGTGAATATTTTTCACGGATAGACCCCGTGAAACGCTAGAAATTGGCGGCGATGTCTCTCTTGTGGCTCACGGGGCAGTTAGGGTGGCACAGAAATCCCTCGGAATGGGAAAACGGGTCATTTTCGTGTCGCCACATTGCATGCGAACCGCATGAAACTTCCAGAGGCATTTGCAGCAGAAATGCATGTGCAGTCAAAAAATTGAATATTTTTCACGGATAGACCCCGTGAAACGCTAGAAATTGGCGGGGATGTGTCTCTTGTGGCTCACGGGGCTGTTAGGGTGGCACAGAAATCCCTCGGAATGGGAAAAAACGGGTCATTTTCGTGTCGCCACATTGCATGCGAACCGCATGAAACTTCCAGAGGCATTTGCAGCAGGAATGCATGTGCACTCAAAAAATGTGATATTTTTCACGGAGAGACCCCGTGAAACGCTAGAAGTGGGCGGGGATGTCTCTCTTGTGGCTCACGGGGCTGTTAGGGTGGCACAGAAATCCCTCGGAATGGGAAAACGGGTCATTTTCGTGTCGCCACATTGCATACGAACCGCATGAAACTTCCAGAGGCATTTGCAGCAGGAATGCATGTGCACTCAAAAAAGTGAATATTTCTCACGGATAGACCCCGTGATACGCTAGAAATTGGCGGGGATGTCTCTCTTGTGGCTCACGGGGCTGTTAGGGTGGCACAGAAATCCCTCGGAATGGGAAAACGGGTCATTTTCGTGTCGCCACATTGCATGCGAACCGCATGCAACTTCCAGAGGCATTTGCAGCAGAAATGCATGTGCAGTCAAAAAAAAATTGATATTTTTCACGGATAGACCCCGTGAAACGCTAGAAATTGGCGGGGATGTGTCTCTTGTGGCTCACGGGGCTGTTCGGGTCGCACAGAAATCCCTGGGAATGGGAAAACGGGTCATTTTCGTGTTGCCACATTGCGTACGAACCGCATGAAACTTCCAGAGGCATTTGCAGCAGGAATGCATGTGCACTCAAAAACTTCTATATGTTTCACGGAGAGACCCCGTGAAACGCTAGAAATTGGCGGGGATGTGTCTCTTGTGGCTCACGGGGCTGTTAGGGTGGCACAGAACTCCCTCGGAATGGGAAAAGGGGTCATTTTCGTGTTGCCACATTGCATAGGAACGCCATGAAACTTCCAGAGGCATTTGCAGCAGAAAGGCACGTGCACTCAAAAATTTTAATATTTTTCACGCATAGACCCCGTCAAACGCTAGAAGTTGGCGGGGATGTCTCTCTTGTGGCTCACGGGGCTGTTAGGGTCGCACAGAAATGCCTCGGAATGGGAAAACGGGTCATTTTTGTGTGGCCACATTGCATAGGAACGGCATGAAACTTCCAGAGGCATTTGCAGCAGGAATGCATGTGCACTCAAAAACGTCTATATTTTTCACGGATAGACCCCGTGAAACGCTATAAATTGGCGGGGATGTCTCTCTTGTGGCTCACGGGCGCTGTTAGTTAGGGTGGCACAGAAATCCCTCGGAATGGGAAAACGGGTCATTTTCGTGTTGCCACATTGCATGCGAACGGCATGAAACTTCCAGAGGCATTTGCAGCAGGAATGCATGTGCAGTCAAAAAAGTGAATATTTTTCACGGATAGACCCCGTGAAACGCTAGAAATTGGCGGCGATGTCTCTCTTGTGGCTCACGGGGCAGTTAGGGTGGCACAGAAATCCCTCGGAATGGGAAAACGGGTCATTTTCGTGTCGCCACATTGCATGCGAACCGCATGAAACTTCCAGAGGCATTTGCAGCAGAAATGCATGTGCAGTCAAAAAATTGAATATTTTTCACGGATAGACCCCGTGAAACGCTAGAAATTGGCGGGGATGTGTCTCTTGTGGCTCACGGGGCTGTTAGGGTGGCACAGAAATCCCTCGGAATGGGAAAAAACGGGTCATTTTCGTGTCGCCACATTGCATGCGAACCGCATGAAACTTCCAGAGGCATTTGCAGCAGGAATGCATGTGCACTCAAAAAATGTGATATTTTTCACGGAGAGACCCCGTGAAACGCTAGAAGTGGGCGGGGATGTCTCTCTTGTGGCTCACGGGGCTGTTAGGGTGGCACAGAAATCCCTCGGAATGGGAAAACGGGTCATTTTCGTGTCGCCACATTGCATACGAACCGCATGAAACTTCCAGAGGCATTTGCAGCAGGAATGCATGTGCACTCAAAAAAGTGAATATTTCTCACGGATAGACCCCGTGATACGCTAGAAATTGGCGGGGATGTCTCTCTTGTGGCTCACGGGGCTGTTAGGGTGGCACAGAAATCCCTCGGAATGGGAAAACGGGTCATTTTCGTGTCGCCACATTGCATGCGAACCGCATGCAACTTCCAGAGGCATTTGCAGCAGAAATGCATGTGCAGTCAAAAAAAAATTGATATTTTTCACGGATAGACCCCGTGAAACGCTAGAAATTGGCGGGGATGTGTCTCTTGTGGCTCACGGGGCTGTTCGGGTCGCACAGAAATCCCTGGGAATGGGAAAACGGGTCATTTTCGTGTTGCCACATTGCGTACGAACCGCATGAAACTTCCAGAGGCATTTGCAGCAGGAATGCATGTGCACTCAAAAACTTCTATATGTTTCACGGAGAGACCCCGTGAAACGCTAGAAATTGGCGGGGATGTGTCTCTTGTGGCTCACGGGGCTGTTAGGGTGGCACAGAACTCCCTCGGAATGGGAAAAGGGGTCATTTTCGTGTTGCCACATTGCATAGGAACGCCATGAAACTTCCAGAGGCATTTGCAGCAGAAAGGCACGTGCACTCAAAAATTTTAATATTTTTCACGCATAGACCCCGTCAAACGCTAGAAGTTGGCGGGGATGTCTCTCTTGTGGCTCACGGGGCTGTTAGGGTCGCACAGAAATGCCTCGGAATGGGAAAACGGGTCATTTTTGTGTGGCCACATTGCATAGGAACGGCATGAAACTTCCAGAGGCATTTGCAGCAGGAATGCATGTGCACTCAAAAACGTCTATATTTTTCACGGATAGACCCCGTGAAACGCTATAAATTGGCGGGGATGTCTCTCTTGTGGCTCACGGGCGCTGTTAGTTAGGGTGGCACAGAAATCCCTCGGAATGGGAAAACGGGTCATTTTCGTGTTGCCACATTGCATGCGAACGGCATGAAACTTCCAGAGGCATTTGCAGCAGGAATGCATGTGCAGTCAAAAAAGTGAATATTTTTCACGGATAGACCCCGTGAAACGCTAGAAATTGGCGGCGATGTCTCTCTTGTGGCTCACGGGGCAGTTAGGGTGGCACAGAAATCCCTCGGAATGGGAAAACGGGTCATTTTCGTGTCGCCACATTGCATGCGAACCGCATGAAACTTCCAGAGGCATTTGCAGCAGAAATGCATGTGCAGTCAAAAAATTGAATATTTTTCACGGATAGACCCCGTGAAACGCTAGAAATTGGCGGGGATGTGTCTCTTGTGGCTCACGGGGCTGTTAGGGTGGCACAGAAATCCCTCGGAATGGGAAAAAACGGGTCATTTTCGTGTCGCCACATTGCATGCGAACCGCATGAAACTTCCAGAGGCATTTGCAGCAGGAATGCATGTGCACTCAAAAAATGTGATATTTTTCACGGAGAGACCCCGTGAAACGCTAGAAGTGGGCGGGGATGTCTCTCTTGTGGCTCACGGGGCTGTTAGGGTGGCACAGAAATCCCTCGGAATGGGAAAACGGGTCATTTTCGTGTCGCCACATTGCATACGAACCGCATGAAACTTCCAGAGGCATTTGCAGCAGGAATGCATGTGCACTCAAAAAAGTGAATATTTCTCACGGATAGACCCCGTGATACGCTAGAAATTGGCGGGGATGTCTCTCTTGTGGCTCACGGGGCTGTTAGGGTGGCACAGAAATCCCTCGGAATGGGAAAACGGGTCATTTTCGTGTCGCCACATTGCATGCGAACCGCATGCAACTTCCAGAGGCATTTGCAGCAGAAATGCATGTGCAGTCAAAAAAAAATTGATATTTTTCACGGATAGACCCCGTGAAACGCTAGAAATTGGCGGGGATGTGTCTCTTGTGGCTCACGGGGCTGTTCGGGTCGCACAGAAATCCCTGGGAATGGGAAAACGGGTCATTTTCGTGTTGCCACATTGCGTACGAACCGCATGAAACTTCCAGAGGCATTTGCAGCAGGAATGCATGTGCACTCAAAAACTTCTATATGTTTCACGGAGAGACCCCGTGAAACGCTAGAAATTGGCGGGGATGTGTCTCTTGTGGCTCACGGGGCTGTTAGGGTGGCACAGAACTCCCTCGGAATGGGAAAAGGGGTCATTTTCGTGTTGCCACATTGCATAGGAACGCCATGAAACTTCCAGAGGCATTTGCAGCAGAAAGGCACGTGCACTCAAAAATTTTAATATTTTTCACGCATAGACCCCGTCAAACGCTAGAAGTTGGCGGGGATGTCTCTCTTGTGGCTCACGGGGCTGTTAGGGTCGCACAGAAATGCCTCGGAATGGGAAAACGGGTCATTTTTGTGTGGCCACATTGCATAGGAACGGCATGAAACTTCCAGAGGCATTTGCAGCAGGAATGCATGTGCACTCAAAAACGTCTATATTTTTCACGGATAGACCCCGTGAAACGCTATAAATTGGCGGGGATGTCTCTCTTGTGGCTCACGGGCGCTGTTAGTTAGGGTGGCACAGAAATCCCTCGGAATGGGAAAACGGGTCATTTTCGTGTTGCCACATTGCATGCGAACGGCATGAAACTTCCAGAGGCATTTGCAGCAGGAATGCATGTGCAGTCAAAAAAGTGAATATTTTTCACGGATAGACCCCGTGAAACGCTAGAAATTGGCGGCGATGTCTCTCTTGTGGCTCACGGGGCAGTTAGGGTGGCACAGAAATCCCTCGGAATGGGAAAACGGGTCATTTTCGTGTCGCCACATTGCATGCGAACCGCATGAAACTTCCAGAGGCATTTGCAGCAGAAATGCATGTGCAGTCAAAAAATTGAATATTTTTCACGGATAGACCCCGTGAAACGCTAGAAATTGGCGGGGATGTGTCTCTTGTGGCTCACGGGGCTGTTAGGGTGGCACAGAAATCCCTCGGAATGGGAAAAAACGGGTCATTTTCGTGTCGCCACATTGCATGCGAACCGCATGAAACTTCCAGAGGCATTTGCAGCAGGAATGCATGTGCACTCAAAAAATGTGATATTTTTCACGGAGAGACCCCGTGAAACGCTAGAAGTGGGCGGGGATGTCTCTCTTGTGGCTCACGGGGCTGTTAGGGTGGCACAGAAATCCCTCGGAATGGGAAAACGGGTCATTTTCGTGTCGCCACATTGCATACGAACCGCATGAAACTTCCAGAGGCATTTGCAGCAGGAATGCATGTGCACTCAAAAAAGTGAATATTTCTCACGGATAGACCCCGTGATACGCTAGAAATTGGCGGGGATGTCTCTCTTGTGGCTCACGGGGCTGTTAGGGTGGCACAGAAATCCCTCGGAATGGGAAAACGGGTCATTTTCGTGTCGCCACATTGCATGCGAACCGCATGCAACTTCCAGAGGCATTTGCAGCAGAAATGCATGTGCAGTCAAAAAAAAATTGATATTTTTCACGGATAGACCCCGTGAAACGCTAGAAATTGGCGGGGATGTGTCTCTTGTGGCTCACGGGGCTGTTCGGGTCGCACAGAAATCCCTGGGAATGGGAAAACGGGTCATTTTCGTGTTGCCACATTGCGTACGAACCGCATGAAACTTCCAGAGGCATTTGCAGCAGGAATGCATGTGCAGTCAAAAAAGTGAATATTTTTCACGGATAGACCCCGTGAAACGCTAGAAATTGGCGGCGATGTCTCTCTTGTGGCTCACGGGGCAGTTAGGGTGGCACAGAAATCCCTCGGAATGGGAAAACGGGTCATTTTCGTGTCGCCACATTGCATGCGAACCGCATGAAACTTCCAGAGGCATTTGCAGCAGAAATGCATGTGCAGTCAAAAAATTGAATATTTTTCACGGATAGACCCCGTGAAACGCTAGAAATTGGCGGGGATGTGTCTCTTGTGGCTCACGGGGCTGTTAGGGTGGCACAGAAATCCCTCGGAATGGGAAAAAACGGGTCATTTTCGTGTCGCCACATTGCATGCGAACCGCATGAAACTTCCAGAGGCATTTGCAGCAGGAATGCATGTGCACTCAAAAAATGTGATATTTTTCACGGAGAGACCCCGTGAAACGCTAGAAGTGGGCGGGGATGTCTCTCTTGTGGCTCACGGGGCTGTTAGGGTGGCACAGAAATCCCTCGGAATGGGAAAACGGGTCATTTTCGTGTCGCCACATTGCATACGAACCGCATGAAACTTCCAGAGGCATTTGCAGCAGGAATGCATGTGCACTCAAAAAAGTGAATATTTCTCACGGATAGACCCCGTGATACGCTAGAAATTGGCGGGGATGTCTCTCTTGTGGCTCACGGGGCTGTTAGGGTGGCACAGAAATCCCTCGGAATGGGAAAACGGGTCATTTTCGTGTCGCCACATTGCATGCGAACCGCATGCAACTTCCAGAGGCATTTGCAGCAGAAATGCATGTGCAGTCAAAAAAAAATTGATATTTTTCACGGATAGACCCCGTGAAACGCTAGAAATTGGCGGGGATGTGTCTCTTGTGGCTCACGGGGCTGTTCGGGTCGCACAGAAATCCCTGGGAATGGGAAAACGGGTCATTTTCGTGTTGCCACATTGCGTACGAACCGCATGAAACTTCCAGAGGCATTTGCAGCAGGAATGCATGTGCACTCAAAAACTTCTATATGTTTCACGGAGAGACCCCGTGAAACGCTAGAAATTGGCGGGGATGTGTCTCTTGTGGCTCACGGGGCTGTTAGGGTGGCACAGAACTCCCTCGGAATGGGAAAAGGGGTCATTTTCGTGTTGCCACATTGCATAGGAACGCCATGAAACTTCCAGAGGCATTTGCAGCAGAAAGGCACGTGCACTCAAAAATTTTAATATTTTTCACGCATAGACCCCGTCAAACGCTAGAAGTTGGCGGGGATGTCTCTCTTGTGGCTCACGGGGCTGTTAGGGTCGCACAGAAATGCCTCGGAATGGGAAAACGGGTCATTTTTGTGTGGCCACATTGCATAGGAACGGCATGAAACTTCCAGAGGCATTTGCAGCAGGAATGCATGTGCACTCAAAAACGTCTATATTTTTCACGGATAGACCCCGTGAAACGCTATAAATTGGCGGGGATGTCTCTCTTGTGGCTCACGGGCGCTGTTAGTTAGGGTCGCACAGAAATCCCTCGGAATGGGAAAAGGGGTCATTTTCGTGTTGCCACATTGCGTACGAACGGCATGAAACTTCCAGAGGCATCTGCAGCAGAAATGCATGTGCACTCAAAAACGTCTATATTTTTCACGGATAGACCCCGTGAAACGCTAGAAATTGGCGGGGATGTGTCTCTTGTGGCTCACGGGGCTGTTAGGGTCGCACAGAAATCCCTCGGAATGGGAAAACGGGTCATTTTCGTGTTGCCACAATTGGCATACGAACGGCATGAAACTTCCAGAGGCATTTGCAGCAGAAATGCATGTGCACTCAAAAACGTGAATATTTTTTCACGGATAGACCCCGTCAAACGCTCGAATTTGGCGGGGATGTTTCTCTTGTGGGTCACGGGGCTGTTCGGCTCGCACAGAACTCCCTTGGTCCACCTGATTCGTGCATACAGGCAGCAACTAAAACTCTGTAAACCTGCTGTGAGGACATCTAAACAGTGGACCAGTGAGGCTGTGGAAGATTTGCGGGCGTGCTTAGACTGTACTGACTGGGATATGTTCACGACTGCTACCAATAGTCTGGATGAACTCACAGAGGCTGTGTACATCAGCTTCTGTGAGGACTGCTGTATCCCAACACGTACCAGGGTGAACTTTAACAACAACAAGCCCTGGTTCTCAGCAAAGCTCAAAAGGTTGAGGTTGGAGAAGGAGGAAGCGTTTAGGAGTGGGGATAGAGACAGATTCAAGGAGTCGAAGAACAGGTTTAGCAAAGCGGTGAGAGAGGCTAAACGACTGTACTCAGAGACACTAAAACACCAGTTCTCTACTAACGACGCTGCTTCTGTCTGCCAAAGGGCTCAGGCACATCACCAACTACAAACCCAGAGCGCCCCACACCACTAACGACTCCCGCCTAGCCAACGACCTGAACGAGTTCTACCGTAGATTTGAAAGACAATTGGACTGTCCTGAACCACCCCTTCCCACCCAAGAGGCCCCATCCCCCACCCATACTACAGAAACGACTCTCTCCTTTCAGGAGGGAGAAGTTAATGGGCTTTTCAAGAGGCAGAATCCACGCAAAGCAGCCGGGCCGGACTCTGTCTCTCCAGCCACCCTCAGGCACTGCGCTGACCAGCTGTCTCCGGTGTTCACCAACATCTTTAACACCTCCCTGGAGACATGCCATGTACCAGCCTGTCTCAAGTCCTCCACCATCATCGCTGTGCCCAAAAAGCTAAGGCCAACAGGACTAAATGATTACAGACCGGTCGCCCTTACATCTGTGGTAATGAAGTCTTTTGAGCGCCTGCTCCTGGCACACCTCAAAGCCATCACAGACCCTCTCCTGGACCCCCTTCAGTTTGCCTACAGAGCCAACAGGTCTGTGGACGACGCAGTTAACATGGCCCTCCACTTCACCCTACAGCATGTGGACGCCCCAGCATCCTACGCCAGGATCCTGTTTGTGGACTTCAGCTCTGCCTTCAACACCATCATCCCTGCCCTGCTTCAGGACAAGCTCTTCCAGCTGAACGTGCCCTACTCCACCTGCAGGTGGATCACAGACTTCCTCTCTGACAGGAAGCAGTGCGTTAAGCCGGGAACAGAAGTCTCTGACTCCAGGTCCATCAGCACGGGAACTCCTCAGGGCTGCGTCCTTTGCCCACTGCTCTTCTCCCTGTATACCAACAGCTGCGCCTCCAATCATCTGTCCGTCAAACTCTTGAAGTTTGTCGGACGACACCACCCTCATTGGGCTGATCTCTGGTGGGGATGAGTCTGACTATAGGTGGGAAGCTGACAACCTGGTGACCTGGTGTAGCCAGAACAACTTAGAGCTAAATGCTCTAAGGACAGTTGAGATGGTTGTGGACTTCAGGAAGAATACAGCCCCACTCACCGCCATCACCCTGTTAGACTCCGCAGTCAAAATTGTGGAGTCCTTCCGCTTCCTGGGCACTATTCTCTGCCGGGACCTCAAGTGGGAACTGAACATCAGCTCCCTCGCCAAGAGAGCTCAACAGAGGATGTACTTTCGACGGCAGCTGAAGAAATGCAACCTGCCAAAGACAATGATGGTGCAATTCTATACAGCGATCATTGAATCCATCCTCACCTCCTCCATAACCGTCTGGTACGCTGCTGCCACTGCCAAGGACAAGAGCAGACTGCAGCGTATCATGCACACTGCTGAGAAGGTAATTGCCTGCAATCTACCAACCCTCGAGGACCTGCACACGACAAGGA
>NW_027423013.1:1715000-1720000 GCF_048934315.1 Petromyzon marinus
CCAGGACCCCCAGGCTGGTTGAACCATAATGCTGATGCCGCAAGCAGACGTCTGGCATCTTCAGCAATCGAGAGACTAGTCGGCAAACACCAGCGTGCTCCTTCTGGCGTGCTCCCTCATCGATACGTTTCGGTCAGCAATACTTTGCTTGCTGCGCAAGCGTGGCAAGGATGCTGTGAGTTTCCTTCGCCCTGTTACCATGAATCTTTGATAACACGGGGTGGAGTCAATAACCGTATTGTACTCCCATGCTGGTGTATCCAACGCAGATCCAGCATCATCAAGCTGGTCCCTGACTGGGATGCCGTGTATTATCGAATCCCTGCTGCCGTGCATCAATGGCAACAAGGAGTAGAGTCGGTAAGTTACCGGATTCTCGAATTGATGTACTCCAAAAAATAAAGAATTAAAATAACAAAGTCTAATCTATATAAGTAATGTTGAATAAAGCTTATTTTTAATCTTCTTTGAAGGCAGAAAATAGTAAGGTAAAAATAAAGTCCTCTCTATGCTCTGAAGTAACATATAAAAAAAACTAGCAATAAAAAAAATACCAAGTCTTCGTCTTGGAAAATAACAAAATCTAAAAGAAAAATCTTCTTTGTGGAAAATAGTAAAATAAAAAAACCAAGTCTTCACCTTGGAAAATAACAAAATCTAATCTAAAACATCTTAAATAAAGCTTGTCTGTAGTCTTCTTTGTAGGCAGAAAATAGTACGTTACAGGACTCTCAAACTGATGTATTCCAAAAATAAAGAATTAAAATAACAAAGTCTAATCTATATAAGCGCTCTTGAATAAAGCAGTGTAAAAAAAAATAGCAATATAAAAAAAAAAACAAGTCTTCGTCTTGGAAAATAACAAAATCTAAAAGAAAAGAAAAGTCTACTTTGTGGAAAATAGTAAAATAAAAAAAAACAAGACTTCACCTTGGAAAATAACAAAATCTAATCTAAAACATCTTAAATAAAGCTTATTTGTAATCTTCTTTGTAGGCAGAAAATAGTAAGTTACAGGACTCTCGAACTGATGTAGTCCAAAAATAAAGAATTAAAATAACAAAGTCTAATCTATATAAGTGCTCTTGAATAGGCTTCGTGTAAAAAAATTGCAATAAAAAAATACCAAGTCTTCGTCTTGGAAAATAACAAAATCTAAAAGAAAAGTCTTCTTTGTGGAAAATAGTAAAATAAAAAACCAAGACTTCACCTTGGAAAATAACAAAATCTAATCTAAAACATCTTAAATAAAGCTGGTTTGTAGTCTTCTCTCGAACTGATGTAGTGCAAAAATAAAGAATTAAAATAACAAAGTCTAATCTATATAAGTGCTCTTGAATAAAGCTTCCTGTAAAAAATAGCAAAAAAATACCAAGTCTTCGTCTTGGAAAATAACAAAGTCTAAAAGAAAAGAAAAGTCTTCTTTGTGGAAAATAGTAAAATAAAAAAACCAAGACTTCACCTTGGAAAATAACAAAATCTAATCTAAAACATCTTAAATAAAGCTTATTTCTAATCTTCTTTGTAGGCAGAAAATAGTAAGTTACAGGACTCTCGAACTGATGTAGTCCAAAAATAAAGAATTAAAATAACAAAGTCTAATCTATATAAGTGCTCTTGAATAAGCTTCGTGTAAAAAATAGCAATATAATAAAAATACCAAGTCTTCGTCTTGGAAAATAACAAAATCTAAAAGAATGGTCTTCTTTATGGAAAATAGTAAAATAAGAATACCAAGACTTCACCTTGGAAAATAACAAAACCATCTTGAAAAAAGATTATTTTTAATCTTCTTTGTAGGCAGAAAATAGTAAGGCGAAAATAAAGTCCCCTCTAAGCTCTAAAGTAACAAATACGACGTGTAAAAAAAAAAAAAAAAACTAACAATAAAAAAAAGAACCAAGACTCCGTCTTGGAAAATAACAATCTAAATTGTGGAAAATAGTAAAATGAAATAAAAACCGACTTCACCTTCGAAAATAACAAAATCAATCTAAAACAAATGACATCTTAAAACAAAACTATTATTTGTTTTGGAGGTTGTCTATGACTGTTCATAGACCGCATAATTTCCACAGAACATTCTCAGAATATCAAGAGAGAAAAGCAGCGTTCTGCGGGAAATCATCTTGGCCAGTGATGTCGTTCTGGGTTTGGTCAGGCCCAGGGAGGTAAGTACCTCGTTATTCTCAAGGGGCCACTTTCCTCTTGCCCCAACCGGGAATCCAAAGAATGTGACCTTGCTAGCCTTCGTCAGCACTTTGACTTGATCACCAAGAGGGGTATAGTACGAAACTTTGTGCGAGGCAGCATCTGACAAGGTATTCTTTGAAAGCTCAAAACGGACGGTGACATCGATCACAACCGCCTCCTCATCTTTTGCAAACACGAGGTCAGGCTTTCTCATCTCTCCCGTCTCGGATATGAACCGTGGCTCTTTGTATACAGACCAGCCCAATCTAGCCGCTTCGTCTGCCAGAATGTTACTGATCTTGTTATGTCGCGCAATTCTTGCTTTCTGTACTGCAGGACATTGACCGAGAATGTGCGAAAGGGACTCGAGTCTGGCAGAGCATTTCCTGCAGGAACGTAAGGCCCCATCTCTGCCTCTGTTCAAGCTTTCTCTTGTTGGGTAAATATTTGCCCTTAGTTGTAGTGCTGCGATAAAGAAGCATTGTTTAAAGCCGCACCATGGCCTCAACCAAGCATTACTGATTCTATCATGCGCAAAGTTTACAATGCCCCTTCCTTGAACCGGCTTTTCGCACCATCTCTGAAATTCATGCTCCCTCCAATCGCAGGGTCTCGGATATACAGGTTCTTTTGACACCGAGTCCCTGAGAACGAATGTTGGGATTGCATCACTGTCGCCCCCTGCTCGTACCCACAAATTACGGTATTCTTCCTCCATACCCTGCGAGGACACAATATTACGGGTGATAGCATCGGACGAGTTTGCTATACGTTGCAGCCTTCTAACTTGAACCGAAGGGATTGTTTTTTCCAGTTTCAAGATGGCAAGGCCTCCGTCTCGGGCTCTGGCATATAACAGTCCATCACAAGTTGAAGCGGGAAGGTGGAGCCATCCTTTTACCGCCTTTCTAATCTCTTGGTCCAACCCACGGAGAGTTGATTGCTTGCAGTCCGAGTGGTCTGCAGGATATAACAATCTGGGTAGGGCATAGGCATTGAGTAGTTCAACCTTCTGAGTTGGCTTCAGAGGCGCCTCATCGATTTTCGAGATCCATGTCTTTAGCTGACAATGTAGATCAGGCTGTATAGTGCCAGTTCAAGGGCCAATTTTTAGACCAAGGTATTTCGTTGATTCATCAGGTTGGATCATATGGACATCTTTATTTTTGATAGTCCATGGGTCGCAGTTGTTCACCGTATATGAATCTTTGGTTGGGCTTATCATGAAGCCCTGGCACTTTCTGGCCTGAACCTCCAATCCCGATAGCCCACAAAATGATTCCAAGATCGCTAGATTGGCGGCCATACCAACCCAAGATTCGCTCACCAACACCAAATCATCAGCAAACGCAAGAGCTGTCACGTGGTCGGTATCAATGGAGTACCCAACTCCGTGTGACTCTAGGGTGCATATCAAAGGGTCCATGGCAAGATTGAAGAGCAGGGGTGACATGGGGTCACCCTGTTTGACACCAACACGTATGCTAATTTCTCGAGTCGACTCGCCATTGCTTTTGAACGAGGTCGTACACCGATCGTAGGCGTTCTGGATGATGCCCACCACGTGTTCATCTACTTTCTTGTGCCTTAACACGCATAAAATATGAGCATGCGAAACCGAGTCAAAAGCTTTCGCTATGTCGATGAACATGACAGCCAACGGCCTGTGCAATTTCTTAGCGTGTCTCATAAGGTCCTGTAGCACCTTAAGATTTTCAGAGCAGCCAGATGCCGCTATAAAACCACGCTGCCTTGGGTTTAAGGGACAAGCACGAGCAAGACGTGCAGTCATTATTCTGGAAAATAATCTCAGAATCATTGAACCGATCGTTATTGGTCTCCAGTTCCCCAATTCTTTCAGCTTTTCATCGTCCATAACCTTAGGAATAAGAATCGTCCTATTCTTTTTCAACTCTTTGGGAATAATTCCTGTAATCATCCATGCATTAAATAGGGCTGTCAGTGTCCGACCCTCGGGGTCGGCAGCACAGATTGCAGCCCTTGTTAGGCCATCTGGCCCAGCTGCTGACGTTGGTTTAATGGCCCGTATGGCAGTCTGAACTTCCTCCACCGAAATTAGGGGCTCAAAGTATTCGTTATTTGCAACACCTGATGACTTAAATTGGCCCAGGCCATTGAATGGCAACACCTTCTCCCATTTTTCGCAGTAAAAACGATATACATCTGCGTTCGGGATTCGGCATTCATGACGTTCAGTGCCATCCAGGACTAAGGACGCAAGAAGAGAGCGGTTCTTAAAGAAGAGCTTCTGGTGCTTCATGAAGCTTCCTCGTTTTTCCACTCTCTTCTTCATCCAAGATCGTGTGGGTAATATCCTGGGTTTAATAATGTCGTTCTCGGGTTTTGAACGTTTGCCTTTGTTTTTCACCAATCTCATCGGACAAAGCATCAATGCTGTGGCAGTTTCTACGAGGGCATCATGTTGGCCCTCGCCGTTAAGCCAAGCCTTTATTGCCTCCATTGCAGGCTTTTCCAGGGTCCCAGAATTCTCATTCGTAAGCCGCTCAGCTGCTTGAGCGAGTATGGATGAAGTCCCCGTTGTTACATTTGGTGGGGGAGACAATGTCTCAAGAGGCCTAGAAGAAAAATGTAAGCTGTCTGACATGGGGGCCCCTGTCTTTTTACTTAGGTCCCGTCTCTTGTCAGAGACTTGCTTGTTGGTCTTAGTCCCAAGCGCTTCAGCAATGATCTTATTGATATTCTTTTTCCCCTGAAACTGCAACTCTAGAAGGGCCAGCTGTTCTACTTCCTTCAAAGACCAGCAGCTACGGTGTACCCCTCTCTGC
>NW_027423013.1:1732500-1735000 GCF_048934315.1 Petromyzon marinus
AACCGACTTCACCTTCGAAAATAACAAAATCAATCTAAAACAAATGACATCTTAAAACAAAACTATTATTTGTTTCGGAGGTTGTCTATGACTGTTCATAGACCGCATAATTTCCACAGAACATTCTCAGAATATCAAGAGAGAAAAGCAGCGTTCTGCGGGAAATCATCTTGGCCAGTGATGTCGTTCTGGGTTTGGTCAGGCCCAGGGAGGTAAGTACCTCGTTATTCTCAAGGGGCCACTTTCCTCTTGCCCCAACCGGGAATCCAAAGAATGTGACCTTGCTAGCCTTCGTCAGCACTTTGACTTGATCACCAAGAGGGGTATAGTACGAAACTTTGTGCGAGGCAGCATCTGACAAGGTATTCTTTGAAAGCTCAAAACGGATGGTGACATCGATCACAACCGCCTCCTCATCTTTTGCAAACACGAGGTCAGGCTTTCTCATCTCTCCCGTCTCGGATATGAACCGTGGCTCTTTGTATACAGACCAGCCCAATCTAGCCGCTTCGTCTGCCAGAATGTTACTGATCTTGTTGTGTCGCGCAATTCTTGCTTTCTGTACTGCAGGACATTGACCGAGAATGTGCGAAAGGGACTCGAGTCTGGCAGAGCATTTCCTGCAGGAACGTAAGGCCCCATCTCTGCCTCTGTTCAAGCTTTCTCTTGTTGGGTAAATATTTGCCCTTAGTTGTAGTGCTGCGATAAAGAAGCATTGTTTAAAGCCGCACCATGGCCTCAACCAAGCATTACTGATTCTATCATGCGCAAAGTTTACAATGCCCCTTCCTTGAACCGGCTTTTCGCACCATCTCTGAAATTCATGCTCCCTCCAATCGCAGGGTCTCGGATATACAGGTTCTTTTGACACCGAGTCCCTGAGAACGAATGTTGGGATTGCATCACTGTCACCCCCTGCTCGTACCCACAAATTACGGTATTCTTCCTCCATACCATGCGAGGACACAATATTACGGGTGATAGCATCGGACGAGTTTGCTATACGTTGCAGCCTTCTAACTTGAACCGAAGGGATTGTTTTTTCCAGTTTCAAGATGGCAAGGCCTCCGTCTCGGGCTCTGGCATATAACAGTCCATCACAAGTTGAAGCGGGAAGGTGGAGCCATCCTTTTACCGCCTTTCTAATCTCTTGGTCCAACCCACGGAGAGTTGATTGCTTGCAGTCCGAGTGGTCTGCAGGATATAACAATCTGGGTAGGGCATAGGCATTGAGTAGTTCAACCTTCTGAGTTGGCTTCAGAGGCGCCTCATCGATTTTCGAGATCCATGTCTTTAGCTGACAATGTAGATCAGGCTGTATAGTGCCAGTCCAAGGGCCAATTTTCAGACCAAGGTATTTCGTTGATTCATCAGGTTGGATCATATGGACATCTTTATTTTTGATAGTCCATGGGTCGCAGTTGTTCACCGTATATGAATCTTTGGTTGGGCTTATCATGAAGCCCTGGCACTTTCTGGCCTGAACCTCCAATCCCGATAGCCCACAAAATGATTCCAAGATCGCTAGATTGGCGGCCATACCAACCCAAGATTCGCTCACCAACACCAAATCATCAGCAAACGCAAGAGCTGTCACCTGGTCGGTATCAATGGAGTACCCAACTCCGTGTGACTCTAGGGTGCATATCAAAGGGTCCATGGCAAGATTGAAGAGCAGGGGTGACATGGGGTCACCCTGTTTGACACCAACACGTATGCTAATTTCTCGAGTCGACTCGCCATTGCTTTTGAACGAGGTCGTACACCGATCGTAGGCGTTCTGGATGATGCCCACCACGTGTTCATCTACTTTCTTGTGCCTTAACACCCATAAAATATGAGCATGCGAAACCGAGTCAAAAGCTTTCGCTATGTCGATGAACATGACAGCCAACGGCCTGTGCAATTTATTAGCGTGTCTCATAAGGTCCTGTAGCACCTTAAGATTTTCAGAGCAGCCAGATGCCGCTATAAAACCACGCTGCCTTGGGTTTAAGGGACAAGCACGAGCAAGACGTGCAGTCATTATTCTGGAAAATAATCTCAGAATCATTGAACCAATCGTTATTGGTCTCCAGTTCCCCAATTCTTTCAGCTTTTCATCATCCATAACCTTAGGAATAAGAATCGTCCTATTCTTTTTCAACTCTTTGGGAATAATTCCTGTAATCATCCATGCATTAAATAGGGCTGTCAGTGTCCGACCCTCGGGGTCGGCAGCACAGATTGCAGCCCTTGTTAGGCCATCTGGCCCAGCTGCTGACGTTGGTTTAATGGCCCGTATGGCAGTCTGAACTTCCTCCACCGAAATTAGGGGCTCAAAGTATTCGTTATTTGCAACACCTGATGACTTAAATTGGCCCAGGCCATTGAATGGCAACACCTTCTCCCATTTTTCGCAGTAAAAACGATATACATCTGCGTTCGGGATTCGGCATTCATGACGTTCAGTGCCATCCAGGACTAAGGACGCAAGAAGAGAGCGGTTCTTAAAGAAGAG
>NW_027423013.1:1780000-1782500 GCF_048934315.1 Petromyzon marinus
ATTGGCGGCGATGTCTCTCTTGTGGCTCACGGGGCTGTTAGGGTGGCACAGAAATCCCTCGGAATGGGAAAACGGGTCATTTTCGTGTCGCCACATTGCATGCGAACCGCATGAAACTTCCAGAGGCATTTGCAGCAGAAATGCATGTGCAGTCAAAAAATTGAATATTTTTCACGGATAGACCCCGTGAAACGCTAGAAATTGGCGGGGATGTGTCTCTTGTGGCTCACGGGGCTGTTAGGGTGGCACAGAAATCCCTCGGAATGGGAAAAAACGGGTCATTTTCGTGTCGCCACATTGCATGCGAACCGCATGAAACTTCCAGAGGCATTTGCAGCAGGAATGCATGTGCACTCAAAAAATGTGATATTTTTCACGGAGAGACCCCGTGAAACGCTAGAAGTGGGCGGGGATGTCTCTCTTGTGGCTCACGGGGCTGTTAGGGTGGCACAGAAATCCCTCGGAATGGGAAAACGGGTCATTTTCGTGTCGCCACATTGCATACGAACCGCATGAAACTTCCAGAGGCATTTGCAGCAGGAATGCATGTGCACTCAAAAAAGTGAATATTTCTCACGGATAGACCCCGTGATACGCTAGAAATTGGCGGGGATGTCTCTCTTGTGGCTCACGGGGCTGTTAGGGTGGCACAGAAATCCCTCGGAATGGGAAAACGGGTCATTTTCGTGTCGCCACATTGCATGCGAACCGCATGCAACTTCCAGAGGCATTTGCAGCAGAAATGCATGTGCAGTCAAAAAAAAATTGATATTTTTCACGGATAGACCCCGTGAAACGCTAGAAATTGGCGGGGATGTGTCTCTTGTGGCTCACGGGGCTGTTCGGGTCGCACAGAAATCCCTGGGAATGGGAAAACGGGTCATTTTCGTGTTGCCACATTGCGTACGAACCGCATGAAACTTCCAGAGGCATTTGCAGCAGGAATGCATGTGCACTCAAAAACTTCTATATGTTTCACGGATAGACCCCGTGAAACGCTAGAAATTGGCGGGGATGTGTCTCTTGTGGCTCACGGGGCTGTTAGGGTGGCACAGAACTCCCTCGGAATGGGAAAAGGGGTCATTTTCGTGTTGCCACATTGCATAGGAACGCCATGAAACTTCCAGAGGCATTTGCAGCAGAAAGGCACGTGCACTCAAAAATTTTAATATTTTTCACGCATAGACCCCGTCAAACGCTAGAAGTTGGCGGGGATGTCTCTCTTGTGGCTCACGGGGCTGTTAGGGTCGCACAGAAATGCCTCGGAATGGGAAAACGGGTCATTTTTGTGTGGCCACATTGCATAGGAACGGCATGAAACTTCCAGAGGCATTTGCAGCAGGAATGCATGTGCACTCAAAAACGTCTATATTTTTCACGGATAGACCCCGTGAAACGCTATAAATTGGCGGGGATGTCTCTCTTGTGGCTCACGGGCGCTGTTAGTTAGGGTCGCACAGAAATCCCTCGGAATGGGAAAAGGGGTCATTTTCGTGTTGCCACATTGCGTACGAACGGCATGAAACTTCCAGAGGCATCTGCAGCAGAAATGCATGTGCACTCAAAAACGTCTATATTTTTCACGGATAGACCCCGTGAAACGCTAGAAATTGGCGGGGATGTGTCTCTTGTGGCTCACGGGGCTGTTAGGGTCGCACAGAAATCCCTCGGAATGGGAAAACGGGTCATTTTCGTGTTGCCACAATTGGCATACGAACGGCATGAAACTTCCAGAGGCATTTGCAGCAGAAATGCATGTGCACTCAAAAACGTGAATATTTTTTCACGGATAGACCCCGTCAAACGCTCGAATTTGGCGGGGATGTTTCTCTTGTGGGTCACGGGGCTGTTCGGCTCGCACAGAACTCCCTTGGTCCACCTGATTCGTGCATACAGGCAGCAACTAAAACTCTGTAAACCTGCTGTGAGGACATCTAAACAGTGGACCAGTGAGGCTGTGGAAGATTTGCGGGCGTGCTTAGACTGTACTGACTGGGATATGTTCACGACTGCTACCAATAGTCTGGATGAACTCACAGAGGCTGTGTACATCAGCTTCTGTGAGGACTGCTGTATCCCAACACGTACCAGGGTGAACTTTAACAACAACAAGCCCTGGTTCTCAGCAAAGCTCAAAAGGTTGAGGTTGGAGAAGGAGGAAGCGTTTAGGAGTGGGGATAGAGACAGATTCAAGGAGTCGAAGAACAGGTTTAGCAAAGCGGTGAGAGAGGCTAAACGACTGTACTCAGAGACACTAAAACACCAGTTCTCTACTAACGACGCTGCTTCTGTCTGCCAAAGGGCTCAGGCACATCACCAACTACAAACCCAGAGCGCCCCACACCACTAACGACTCCCGCCTAGCCAACGACCTGAACGAGTTCTACCGTAGATTTGAAAGACAATTGGACTGTCCTGAACCACCCCTTCCCACCCAAGAGGCCCCATCCCCCACCCATACTACAGAAACGACTCTCTCCTTTCAGGAGGGAGAAGTTAA
>NW_027423013.1:1787500-1790000 GCF_048934315.1 Petromyzon marinus
TCTAATCTAAAACATCTTAAATAAAGCTGGTTTGTAGTCTTCTCTCGAACTGATGTAGTGCAAAAATAAAGAATTAAAATAACAAAGTCTAATCTATATAAGTGCTCTTGAATAAAGCTTCCTGTAAAAAATAGCAAAAAAATACCAAGTCTTCGTCTTGGAAAATAACAAAGTCTAAAAGAAAAGAAAAGTCTTCTTTGTGGAAAATAGTAAAATAAAAAACCAAGACTTCACCTTGGAAAATAACAAAATCTAATCTAAAACATCTTAAATAAAGCTTATTTCTAATCTTCTTTGTAGGCAGAAAATAGTAAGTTACAGGACTCTCGAACTGATGTAGTCCAAAAATAAAGAATTAAAATAACAAAGTCTAATCTATATAAGTGCTCTTGAATAAGCTTCGTGTAAAAAATAGCAATATAATAAAAATACCAAGTCTTCGTCTTGGAAAATAACAAAATCTAAAAGAATGGTCTTCTTTATGGAAAATAGTAAAATAAGAATACCAAGACTTCACCTTGGAAAATAACAAAACCATCTTGAAAAAAGCTTATTTTTAATCTTCTTTGTAGGCAGAAAATAGTAAGGCGAAAATAAAGTCCCCTCTAAGCTCTAAAGTAACAAATACGACGTGTTAAAAAAAAAAAAAAAAAAAACTAACAATAAAAAAAAGAACCAAGACTCCGTCTTGGAAAATAACAATCTAAATTGTGGAAAATAGTAAAATGAAATAAAAACCGACTTCACCTTCGAAAATAACAAAATCAATCTAAAACAAATGACATCTTAAAACAAAACTATTATTTGTTTCGGAGGTTGTCTATGACTGTTCATAGACCGCATAATTTCCACAGAACATTCTCAGAATATCAAGAGAGAAAAGCAGCGTTCTGCGGGAAATCATCTTGGCCAGTGATGTCGTTCTGGGTTTGGTCAGGCCCAGGGAGGTAAGTACCTCGTTATTCTCAAGGGGCCACTTTCCTCTTGCCCCAACCGGGAATCCAAAGAATGTGACCTTGCTAGCCTTCGTCAGCACTTTGACTTGATCACCAAGAGGGGTATAGTACGAAACTTTGTGCGAGGCAGCATCTGACAAGGTATTCTTTGAAAGCTCAAAACGGACGGTGACATCGATCACAACCGCCTCCTCATCTTTTGCAAACACGAGGTCAGGCTTTCTCATCTCTCCCGTCTCGGATATGAACCGTGGCTCTTTGTATACAGACCAGCCCAATCTAGCCGCTTCGTCTGCCAGAATGTTACTGATCTTGTTATGTCGCGCAATTCTTGCTTTCTGTACTGCAGGACATTGACCGAGAATGTGCGAAAGGGACTCGAGTCTGGCAGAGCATTTCCTGCAGGAACGTAAGGCCCCATCTCTGCCTCTGTTCAAGCTTTCTCTTGTTGGGTAAATATTTGCCCTTAGTTGTAGTGCTGCGATAAAGAAGCATTGTTTAAAGCCGCACCATGGCCTCAACCAAGCATTACTGATTCTATCATGCGCAAAGTTTACAATGCCCCTTCCTTGAACCGGCTTTTCGCACCATCTCTGAAATTCATGCTCCCTCCAATCGCAGGGTCTCGGATATACAGGTTCTTTTGACACCGATTCCCTGATAACGAATGTTGGGATTGCATCACTGTCACCCCCTGCTCGTACCCACAAATTACGGTATTCTTCCTCCATACCATGCGAGGACACAATATTACGGGTGATAGCATCGGACGAGTTTGCTATACGTTGCAGCCTTCTAACTTGAACCGAAGGGATTGTTTTTTCCAGTTTCAAGATGGCAAGGCCTCCGTCTCGGGCTCTGGCATATAACAGTCCATCACAAGTTGAAGCGGGAAGGTGGAGCCATCCTTTTACCGCCTTTCTAATCTCTTGGTCCAACCCACGGAGAGTTGATTGCTTGCAGTCCGAGTGGTCTGCAGGATATAACAATCTGGGTAGGGCATAGGCATTGAGTAGTTCAACCTTCTGAGTTGGCTTCAGAGGCGCCTCATCGATTTTCGAGATCCATGTCTTTAGCTGACAATGTAGATCAGGCTGTATAGTGCCAGTCCAAGGGCCAATTTTCAGACCAAGGTATTTCGTTGATTCATCAGGTTGGATCATATGGACATCTTTATTTTTGATAGTCCATGGGTCGCAGTTGTTCACCGTATATGAATCTTTGGTTGGGCTTATCATGAAGCCCTGGCACTTTCTGGCCTGAACCTCCAATCCCGATAGCCCACAAAATGATTCCAAGATCGCTAGATTGGCGGCCATACCAACCCAAGATTCGCTCACCAACACCAAATCATCAGCAAACGCAAGAGCTGTCACGTGGTCGGTATCAATGGAGTACCCAACTCCGTGTGACTCTAGGGTGCATATCAAAGGGTCCATGGCAAGATTGAAGAGCAGGGGTGACATGGGGTCACCCTGTTTGACACCAACACGTATGCTAATTTCTCGAGTCGACTCGCCATTGCTTTTGAACGAGGTCGTACA
>NW_027423013.1:1817500-1822500 GCF_048934315.1 Petromyzon marinus
TACTCCAAAAAATAAAGAATTAAAATAACAAAGTCTAATCTATATAAGTAATCTTGAATAAAGCTTATTTTTAATCTTCTTTGAAGGCAGAAAATATTAAGGTAAAAATAAAGTCCTCTCTATGCTCTGAAGTAACATATAAAAAAAACTAGCAATAAAAAAAAATACCAAGTCTTCGTCTTGGAAAATAACAAAATCTAAAAGAAAAATCTTCTTTGTGTAAAATAGTAAAATAAAAAAACCAAGTCTTCACCTTGGAAAATAACAAAATCTAATCTAAAACATCTTAAATAAAACTTGTCTGTAGTCTTCTTTGTAGGCAGAAAATAGTACGTTACTTCTTTGAAGGCAGAAAATAGTAAGGTAAAAATAAAGTCCTCTCTATGCTCTGAAGTAACATATATAAAAAAAACTAGCAATAAAAAAAATACCAAGTCTTCGTCTTGGAAAATAACAAAATCTAAAATAAAAATCTTCTTTGTGGAAAATAGTAAAATAAAAAAACCAAGTCTTCACCTTGGAAAATAACAAAATCTAATCTAAAACATCTTAAATAAAGCTTGTCTGTAGTCTTCTTTGTAGGCAGAAAATAGTACGTTACAGGACTCTCGAACTGATGTATTCCAAAAATAAAGAATTAAAATAACAAAGTCTAATCTATATAAGCGCTCTTGATTAAAGCAGTGTAAAAAAAAATAGCAATATAAAAAACCAAGTCTTCATCTTGGAAAATAACAAAATCTAAAAGAAAAGAAAAGTCTTCTTTGTGGAAAATAGTAAAATAAAAAAACCAAGACTTCACCTTGGAAAATAACAAAATCTAATCTAAAACATCTTAAATAAAGCTGACTTTGTAGGCAGAAAATAGGAAGTTACAGGACTCTCGAACTGATGTAGTCCAAAAATAAAGAATTAAAATAACAAAGACCAATCTATATAAGTGCTCTTGAATAGGCTTCGTGTAAAAAAAATAGCAATAAAAAAATACCAAGTCTTCGTCTTGGAAAATAACAAAATCTAAAAGAAAAGTCTTCTTTGTGGAAAATAGTAAAATAAAAAAACCAAGACTTCACCTTGGAAAATAACAAAATCTAATCTAAAACATCTTAAATAAAGCTGGTTTGTAGTCTTCTCTCGAACTGATGTAGTGCAAAAATAAAGAATTAAAATAACAAAGTCTAATCTATATAAGTGCTCTTGAATAAAGCTTCCTGTAAAAAAATAGCAAAAAAAATACCAAGTCTTCGTCTTGAAAAATAACAAAATCTAAAAGAAAAGAAAAGTCTTCTTTGTGGAAAATAGTAAAATAAAAAAACCAAGACTTCACCTTGGAAAATAACAAAATCTAATCTAAAACATCTTAAATAAAGCTTATTTGTAATCTTCTTTGTAGGCAGAAAATAGTAAGTTACAGGACTCTCGAACTGATGTAGTCCAAAAAATAAAGAATTAAAATAACAAAGTCTAATCTATATAAGTGCTCTTGAATAAGCTTCGTGTAAAAAAATAGCAATATAATAAAAATACCAAGTCTTCGTCTTGGAAAATAACAAAATCTAAAAGAAAGGTCTTCTTTATGGAAAATAGTAAAATAAGAATACCAAGACTTCACCTTGGAAAATAACAAAACCATCTTGAAAAAAGCTTATTTTTAATCTTCTTTGTAGGCAGAAAATAGTAAGGCGAAAATAAAGTCCCCTCTAAGCTCTAAAGTAACAAATACGACGTGTTAAAAAAAAACTAACAATAAAAAAAAGAACCAAGACTTCGTCTTGGAAAATAACAATCTAAATTGTGGAAAATAGTAAAATGAAATAAAAACCGACTTCACCTTCGAAAATAACAAAATCAATCTAAAACAAATGACATCTTAAAACAAAACTATTATTTGTTTCGGAGGTTGTCTATGACTGTTCATAGACCGCATAATTTCCACAGAACATTCTCAGAATATCAAGAGAGAAAAGCAGCGTTCTGCGGGAAATCATCTTGGCCAGTGATGTCGTTCTGGGTTTGGTCAGGCCCAGGGAGGTAAGTACCTCGTTATTCTCAAGGGGCCACTTTCCTCTTGCCCCAACCGGGAATCCAAAGAATGTGACCTTGCTAGCCTTCGTCAGCACTTTGACTTGATCACCAAGAGGGGTATAGTACGAAACTTTGTGCGAGGCAGCATCTGACAAGGTATTCTTTGAAAGCTCAAAACGGACGGTGACATCGATCACAACCGCCTCCTCATCTTTTGCAAACACGAGGTCAGGCTTTCTCATCTCTCCCGTCTCGGATATGAACCGTGGCTCTTTGTATACAGACCAGCCCAATCTAGCCGCTTCGTCTGCCAGAATGTTACTGATCTTGTTATGTCGCGCAATTCTTGCTTTCTGTACTGCAGGACATTGACCGAGAATGTGCGAAAGGGACTCGAGTCTGGCAGAGCATTTCCTGCAGGAACGTAAGGCCCCATCTCTGCCTCTGTTCAAGCTTTCTCTTGTTGGGTAAATATTTGCCCTTAGTTGTAGTGCTGCGATAAAAAAGCATTGTTTAAAGCCGCACCATGGCCTCAACCAAGCATTACTGATTCTATCATGCGCAAAGTTTACAATGCCCCTTCCTTGAACCGGCTTTTCGCACCATCTCTGAAATTCATGCTCCCTCCAATCGCAGGGTCTCGGATATACAGGTTCTTTTGACACCGAGTCCCTGAGAACGAATGTTGGGATTGCATCACTGTCACCCCCTGCTCGTACCCACAAATTACGGTATTCTTCCTCCATACCCTGCGAGGACACAATATTACGGGTGATAGCATCGGACGAGTTTGCTATACGTTGCAGCCTTCTAACTTGAACCGAAGGGATTGTTTTTTCCAGTTTCAAGATGGCAAGGCCTCCGTCTCGGGCTCTGGCATATAACAGTCCATCACAAGTTGAAGCGGGAAGGTGGAGCCATCCTTTTACCGCCTTTCTAATCTCTTGGTCCAACCCACGGAGAGTTGATTGCTTGCAGTCCGAGTGGTCTGCAGGATATAACAATCTGGGTAGGGCATAGGCATTGAGTAGTTCAACCTTCTGAGTTGGCTTCAGAGGCGCCTCATCGATTTTCGAGATCCATGTCTTTAGCTGACAATGTAGATCAGGCTGTATAGTGCCAGTCAAAGGGCCAATTTTCAGACCAAGGTATTTCGTTGATTCATCAGGTTGGATCATATGGACATCTTTATTTTTGATAGTCCATGGGTCGCAGTTGTTCACCGTATATGAATCTTTGGTTGGGCTTATCATGAAGCCCTGGCACTTTCTGGCCTGAACCTCCAATCCCGATAGCCCACAAAATGATTCCAAGATCACTAGATTGGCGGCCATACCAACCCAAGATTCGCTCACCAACACCAAATCATCAGCAAACGCAAGAGCTGTCACGTGGTCGGTATCAATGGAGTACCCAACTCCGTGTGACTCTAGGGTGCATATCAAAGGGTCCATGGGAAGATTGAAGAGCAGGGGTGACATGGGGTCACCCTGTTTGACACCAACACGTATGCTAATTTCTCGAGTCGACTCGCCATTGCTTTTGAACGAGGTCGTACACCGATCGTAGGCGTTCTGGATGATGCCCACCACGTGTTCATCTACTTTCTTGTGCCTTAACACCCATAAAATATGAGCATGCGAAACCGAGTCAAAAGCTTTCGCTATGTCGATGAACATGACAGCCAACGGCCTGTGCAATTTCTTAGCGTGTCTCATAAGGTCCTGTAGCACCTTAAGATTTTCAGAGCAGCCAGATGCCGCTATAAAACCACGCTGCCTTGGGTTTAAGGGACAAGCACGAGCAAGACGTGCAGTCATTATTCTGGAAAATAATCTCAGAATCATTGAACCAATCGTTATTGGTCTCCAGTTCCCCAATTCTTTCAGCTTTTCATCGTCCATAACCTTAGGAATAAGAATCGTCCTATTCTTTTTCAACTCTTTGGGAATAATTCCTGTAATCATCCATGCATTAAATAGGGCTGTCAGTGTCCGACCCTCGGGGTCGGCAGCACAGATTGCAGCCCTTGTTAGGCCATCTGGCCCAGCTGCTGACGTTGGTTTAATGGCCCGTATGGCAGTCTGAACTTCCTCCACCGAAATTAGGGGCTCAAAGTATTCGTTATTTGCAACACCTGATGACTTAAATTGGCCCAGGCCATTGAATGGCAACACCTTCTCCCATTTTTCGCAGTAAAAACGATATACATCTGCGTTCGGGATTCGGCATTCATGACGTTCAGTGCCATCCAGGACTAAGGACGCAAGAAGAGAGCGGTTCTTAAAGAAGAGCTTCTGGTGCTTCATGAAGCTTCCTCGTTTTTCCGCTCTCTTCTTCATCCAAGATCGTGTGGGTAATATCCTGGGTTTAATAATGTCGTTCTCAGGTTTTGAACGTTTGCCTTTGTTTTTCACCAATCTCATCGGACAAAGCATCAATGCTGTGGCAGTTTCTACGAGGGCATCATGTTGGCCCTCGCCGTTAAGCCAAGCCTTTATTGCCTCCATTGCAGGCTCTTCCAGGGTCCCAGAATTCTCATTCGTAAGCCGCTCAGCTGCTTGAGCGAGTATGGATGAAGTCCCCGTTGTTACATTTGGTGGGGGAGACAATGTCTCAAGAGGCCTAGAAGAAAAATGTAAGCTGTCTGACATGGGGGCCCCTGTCTTTTTACTTAGGTCCCGTCTCTTGTCAGAGACTTGCTTGTTGGTCTTAGTCCCAAGCGCTTCAGCAATGATCTTATTGATATTCTTTTTCCCCTGAAACTGCAACTCTAGAAGGGCCAGCTGTTCTACTTCCTTCAAAGACCAGCAGCTACGGTGTACCCCTCTCTGCGAGGTACCCTTTATACCATCTTTAATCCTTTCCTCATTACGGGTGACTGGGTGAGCATGCCTCTTGTGCTGCGAAAGGCCACTTAGAGTCGCAAAGCGTGCCTGGCAACATTCACAGACCATTGGTAAGCTTTCCTCAGT
>NW_027423013.1:1830000-1832500 GCF_048934315.1 Petromyzon marinus
GGGCTGTTAGGGTGGCACAGAAATCCCTCGGAATGGGAAAAAACGGGTCATTTTCGTGTCGCCACATTGCATGCGAACCGCATGAAACTTCCAGAGGCATTTGCAGCAGGAATGCATGTGCACTCAAAAAATGTGATATTTTTCACGGAGAGACCCCGTGAAACGCTAGAAGTGGGCGGGGATGTCTCTCTTGTGGCTCACGGGGCTGTTAGGGTGGCACAGAAATCCCTCGGAATGGGAAAACGGGTCATTTTCGTGTCGCCACATTGCATACGAACCGCATGAAACTTCCAGAGGCATTTGCAGCAGGAATGCATGTGCACTCAAAAAAGTGAATATTTCTCACGGATAGACCCCGTGATACGCTAGAAATTGGCGGGGATGTCTCTCTTGTGGCTCACGGGGCTGTTAGGGTGGCACAGAAATCCCTCGGAATGGGAAAACGGGTCATTTTCGTGTCGCCACATTGCATGCGAACCGCATGCAACTTCCAGAGGCATTTGCAGCAGAAATGCATGTGCAGTCAAAAAAAAATTGATATTTTTCACGGATAGACCCCGTGAAACGCTAGAAATTGGCGGGGATGTGTCTCTTGTGGCTCACGGGGCTGTTCGGGTCGCACAGAAATCCCTGGGAATGGGAAAACGGGTCATTTTCGTGTTGCCACATTGCGTACGAACCGCATGAAACTTCCAGAGGCATTTGCAGCAGGAATGCATGTGCACTCAAAAACTTCTATATGTTTCACGGATAGACCCCGTGAAACGCTAGAAATTGGCGGGGATGTGTCTCTTGTGGCTCACGGGGCTGTTAGGGTGGCACAGAACTCCCTCGGAATGGGAAAAGGGGTCATTTTCGTGTTGCCACATTGCATAGGAACGCCATGAAACTTCCAGAGGCATTTGCAGCAGAAAGGCACGTGCACTCAAAAATTTTAATATTTTTCACGCATAGACCCCGTCAAACGCTAGAAGTTGGCGGGGATGTCTCTCTTGTGGCTCACGGGGCTGTTAGGGTCGCACAGAAATGCCTCGGAATGGGAAAACGGGTCATTTTTGTGTGGCCACATTGCATAGGAACGGCATGAAACTTCCAGAGGCATTTGCAGCAGGAATGCATGTGCACTCAAAAACGTCTATATTTTTCACGGATAGACCCCGTGAAACGCTATAAATTGGCGGGGATGTCTCTCTTGTGGCTCACGGGCGCTGTTAGTTAGGGTCGCACAGAAATCCCTCGGAATGGGAAAAGGGGTCATTTTCGTGTTGCCACATTGCGTACGAACGGCATGAAACTTCCAGAGGCATCTGCAGCAGAAATGCATGTGCACTCAAAAACGTCTATATTTTTCACGGATAGACCCCGTGAAACGCTAGAAATTGACGGGGATGTGTCTCTTGTGGCTCACGGGGCTGTTAGGGTCGCACAAAAATCCCTCGGAATGGGAAAACGGGTCATTTTCGTGTTGCCACAATTGGAATACGAACGGCATGAAACTTCCAGAGGCATTTGCAGCAGAAATGCATGTGCACTCAAAAACGTGAATATTTTTTCACGGATAGACCCCGTCAAACGCTCGAATTTGGCGGGGATGTTTCTCTTGTGGGTCACGGGGCTGTTCGGCTCGCACAGAACTCCCTTGGTCCACCTGATTCGTGCATACAGGCAGCAACTAAAACTCTGTAAACCTGCTGTGAGGACATCTAAACAGTGGACCAGTGAGGCTGTGGAAGATTTGCGGGCGTGCTTAGACTGTACTGACTGGGATATGTTCACGACTGCTACCAATAGTCTGGATGAACTCACAGAGGCTGTGTACATCAGCTTCTGTGAGGACTGCTGTATCCCAACACGTACCAGGGTGAACTTTAACAACAACAAGCCCTGGTTCTCAGCAAAGCTCAAAAGGTTGAGGTTGGAGAAGGAGGAAGCGTTTAGGAGTGGGGATAGAGACAGATTCAAGGAGTCGAAGAACAGGTTTAGCAAAGCGGTGAGAGAGGCTAAACGACTGTACTCAGAGACACTAAAACACCAGTTCTCTACTAACGACGCTGCTTCTGTCTGCCAAAGGGCTCAGGCACATCACCAACTACAAACCCAGAGCGCCCCACACCACTAACGACTCCCGCCTAGCCAACGACCTGAACGAGTTCTACCGTAGATTTGAAAGACAATTGGACTGTCCTGAACCACCCCTTCCCACCCAAGAGGCCCCATCCCCCACCCATACTACAGAAACGACTCTCTCCTTTCAGGAGGGAGAAGTTAATGGGCTTTTCAAGAGGCAGAATCCACGCAAAGCAGCCGGGCCGGACTCTGTCTCTCCAGCCACCCTCAGGCACTGCGCTGACCAGCTGTCTCCGGTGTTCACCAACATCTTTAACACCTCCCTGGAGACATGCCATGTACCAGCCTGTCTCAAGTCCTCCACCATCATCGCTGTGCCCAAAAAGCTAAGGCCAACAGGACTAAATGATTACAGACCGGTCGCCCTTACATC
>NW_027423013.1:1842500-1845000 GCF_048934315.1 Petromyzon marinus
GGGATGTGTCTCTTGTGGCTCACGGGGCTGTTAGGGTGGCACAGAAATCCCTCGGAATGGGAAAACGGGTCATTTTCGTGTTGCCACATTGCATGCGAACGGCATGAAACTTCCAGAGGCATTTGCAGCAGGAATGCATGTGCAGTCAAAAAAGTGAATATTTTTCACGGATAGACCCCGTGAAACGCTAGAAATTGGCGGCGATGTCTCTCTTGTGGCTCACGGGGCTGTTAGGGTGGCACAGAAATCCCTCGGAATGGGAAAACGGGTCATTTTCGTGTCGCCACATTGCATGCGAACCGCATGAAACTTCCAGAGGCATTTGCAGCAGAAATGCATGTGCAGTCAAAAAATTGAATATTTTTCACGGATAGACCCCGTGAAACGCTAGAAATTGGCGGGGATGTGTCTCTTGTGGCTCACGGGGCTGTTAGGGTGGCACAGAAATCCCTCGGAATGGGAAAAAACGGGTCATTTTCGTGTCGCCACATTGCATGCGAACCGCATGAAACTTCCAGAGGCATTTGCAGCAGGAATGCATGTGCACTCAAAAAATGTGATATTTTTCACGGAGAGACCCCGTGAAACGCTAGAAGTGGGCGGGGATGTCTCTCTTGTGGCTCACGGGGCTGTTAGGGTGGCACAGAAATCCCTCGGAATGGGAAAACGGGTCATTTTCGTGTCGCCACATTGCATACGAACCGCATGAAACTTCCAGAGGCATTTGCAGCAGGAATGCATGTGCACTCAAAAAAGTGAATATTTCTCACGGATAGACCCCGTGATACGCTAGAAATTGGCGGGGATGTCTCTCTTGTGGCTCACGGGGCTGTTAGGGTGGCACAGAAATCCCTCGGAATGGGAAAACGGGTCATTTTCGTGTCGCCACATTGCATGCGAACCGCATGCAACTTCCAGAGGCATTTGCAGCAGAAATGCATGTGCAGTCAAAAAAAAATTGATATTTTTCACGGATAGACCCCGTGAAACGCTAGAAATTGGCGGGGATGTGTCTCTTGTGGCTCACGGGGCTGTTCGGGTCGCACAGAAATCCCTGGGAATGGGAAAACGGGTCATTTTCGTGTTGCCACATTGCGTACGAACCGCATGAAACTTCCAGAGGCATTTGCAGCAGGAATGCATGTGCACTCAAAAACTTCTATATGTTTCACGGATAGACCCCGTGAAACGCTAGAAATTGGCGGGGATGTGTCTCTTGTGGCTCACGGGGCTGTTAGGGTGGCACAGAACTCCCTCGGAATGGGAAAAGGGGTCATTTTCGTGTTGCCACATTGCATAGGAACGCCATGAAACTTCCAGAGGCATTTGCAGCAGAAAGGCACGTGCACTCAAAAATTTTAATATTTTTCACGCATAGACCCCGTCAAACGCTAGAAGTTGGCGGGGATGTCTCTCTTGTGGCTCACGGGGCTGTTAGGGTCGCACAGAAATGCCTCGGAATGGGAAAACGGGTCATTTTTGTGTGGCCACATTGCATAGGAACGGCATGAAACTTCCAGAGGCATTTGCAGCAGGAATGCATGTGCACTCAAAAACGTCTATATTTTTCACGGATAGACCCCGTGAAACGCTATAAATTGGCGGGGATGTCTCTCTTGTGGCTCACGGGCGCTGTTAGTTAGGGTCGCACAGAAATCCCTCGGAATGGGAAAAGGGGTCATTTTCGTGTTGCCACATTGCGTACGAACGGCATGAAACTTCCAGAGGCATCTGCAGCAGAAATGCATGTGCACTCAAAAACGTCTATATTTTTCACGGATAGACCCCGTGAAACGCTAGAAATTGGCGGGGATGTGTCTCTTGTGGCTCACGGGGCTGTTAGGGTCGCACAGAAATCCCTCGGAATGGGAAAACGGGTCATTTTCGTGTTGCCACAATTGGCATACGAACGGCATGAAACTTCCAGAGGCATTTGCAGCAGAAATGCATGTGCACTCAAAAACGTGAATATTTTTTCACGGATAGACCCCGTCAAACGCTCGAATTTGGCGGGGATGTTTCTCTTGTGGGTCACGGGGCTGTTCGGCTCGCACAGAACTCCCTTGGTCCACCTGATTCGTGCATACAGGCAGCAACTAAAACTCTGTAAACCTGCTGTGAGGACATCTAAACAGTGGACCAGTGAGGCTGTGGAAGATTTGCGGGCGTGCTTAGACTGTACTGACTGGGATATGTTCACGACTGCTACCAATAGTCTGGATGAACTCACAGAGGCTGTGTACATCAGCTTCTGTGAGGACTGCTGTATCCCAACACGTACCAGGGTGAACTTTAACAACAACAAGCCCTGGTTCTCAGCAAAGCTCAAAAGGTTGAGGTTGGAGAAGGAGGAAGCGTTTAGGAGTGGGGATAGAGACAGATTCAAGGAGTCGAAGAACAGGTTTAGCAAAGCGGTGAGAGAGGCTAAACGACTGTACTCAGAGACACTAAAACACCAGTTCTCTACTAACGACGCTGCTTCTGTCTGCCAAAGGGCTCA
>NW_027423013.1:1855000-1857500 GCF_048934315.1 Petromyzon marinus
ATTTTCGTGTCGCCACATTGCATGCGAACCGCATGAAACTTCCAGAGGCATTTGCAGCAGGAATGCATGTGCACTCAAAAAATGTGATATTTTTCACGGAGAGACCCCGTGAAACGCTAGAAGTGGGCGGGGATGTCTCTCTTGTGGCTCACGGGGCTGTTAGGGTGGCACAGAAATCCCTCGGAATGGGAAAACGGGTCATTTTCGTGTCGCCACATTGCATACGAACCGCATGAAACTTCCAGAGGCATTTGCAGCAGGAATGCATGTGCACTCAAAAAAGTGAATATTTCTCACGGATAGACCCCGTGATACGCTAGAAATTGGCGGGGATGTCTCTCTTGTGGCTCACGGGGCTGTTAGGGTGGCACAGAAATCCCTCGGAATGGGAAAACGGGTCATTTTCGTGTCGCCACATTGCATGCGAACCGCATGCAACTTCCAGAGGCATTTGCAGCAGAAATGCATGTGCAGTCAAAAAAAAATTGATATTTTTCACGGATAGACCCCGTGAAACGCTAGAAATTGGCGGGGATGTGTCTCTTGTGGCTCACGGGGCTGTTCGGGTCGCACAGAAATCCCTGGGAATGGGAAAACGGGTCATTTTCGTGTTGCCACATTGCGTACGAACCGCATGAAACTTCCAGAGGCATTTGCAGCAGGAATGCATGTGCACTCAAAAACTTCTATATGTTTCACGGATAGACCCCGTGAAACGCTAGAAATTGGCGGGGATGTGTCTCTTGTGGCTCACGGGGCTGTTAGGGTGGCACAGAACTCCCTCGGAATGGGAAAAGGGGTCATTTTCGTGTTGCCACATTGCATAGGAACGCCATGAAACTTCCAGAGGCATTTGCAGCAGAAAGGCACGTGCACTCAAAAATTTTAATATTTTTCACGCATAGACCCCGTCAAACGCTAGAAGTTGGCGGGGATGTCTCTCTTGTGGCTCACGGGGCTGTTAGGGTCGCACAGAAATGCCTCGGAATGGGAAAACGGGTCATTTTTGTGTGGCCACATTGCATAGGAACGGCATGAAACTTCCAGAGGCATTTGCAGCAGGAATGCATGTGCACTCAAAAACGTCTATATTTTTCACGGATAGACCCCGTGAAACGCTATAAATTGGCGGGGATGTCTCTCTTGTGGCTCACGGGCGCTGTTAGTTAGGGTCGCACAGAAATCCCTCGGAATGGGAAAAGGGGTCATTTTCGTGTTGCCACATTGCGTACGAACGGCATGAAACTTCCAGAGGCATCTGCAGCAGAAATGCATGTGCACTCAAAAACGTCTATATTTTTCACGGATAGACCCCGTGAAACGCTAGAAATTGGCGGGGATGTGTCTCTTGTGGCTCACGGGGCTGTTAGGGTCGCACAGAAATCCCTCGGAATGGGAAAACGGGTCATTTTCGTGTTGCCACAATTGGCATACGAACGGCATGAAACTTCCAGAGGCATTTGCAGCAGAAATGCATGTGCACTCAAAAACGTGAATATTTTTTCACGGATAGACCCCGTCAAACGCTCGAATTTGGCGGGGATGTTTCTCTTGTGGGTCACGGGGCTGTTCGGCTCGCACAGAACTCCCTTGGTCCACCTGATTCGTGCATACAGGCAGCAACTAAAACTCTGTAAACCTGCTGTGAGGACATCTAAACAGTGGACCAGTGAGGCTGTGGAAGATTTGCGGGCGTGCTTAGACTGTACTGACTGGGATATGTTCACGACTGCTACCAATAGTCTGGATGAACTCACAGAGGCTGTGTACATCAGCTTCTGTGAGGACTGCTGTATCCCAACACGTACCAGGGTGAACTTTAACAACAACAAGCCCTGGTTCTCAGCAAAGCTCAAAAGGTTGAGGTTGGAGAAGGAGGAAGCGTTTAGGAGTGGGGATAGAGACAGATTCAAGGAGTCGAAGAACAGGTTTAGCAAAGCGGTGAGAGAGGCTAAACGACTGTACTCAGAGACACTAAAACACCAGTTCTCTACTAACGACGCTGCTTCTGTCTGCCAAAGGGCTCAGGCACATCACCAACTACAAACCCAGAGCGCCCCACACCACTAACGACTCCCGCCTAGCCAACGACCTGAACGAGTTCTACCGTAGATTTGAAAGACAATTGGACTGTCCTGAACCACCCCTTCCCACCCAAGAGGCCCCATCCCCCACCCATACTACAGAAACGACTCTCTCCTTTCAGGAGGGAGAAGTTAATGGGCTTTTCAAGAGGCAGAATCCACGCAAAGCAGCCGGGCCGGACTCTGTCTCTCCAGCCACCCTCAGGCACTGCGCTGACCAGCTGTCTCCGGTGTTCACCAACATCTTTAACACCTCCCTGGAGACATGCCATGTACCAGCCTGTCTCAAGTCCTCCACCATCATCGCTGTGCCCAAAAAGCTAAGGCCAACAGGACTAAATGATTACAGACCGGTCGCCCTTACATCTGTGGTAATGAAGTCTTTTGAGCGCCTGCTCCTGGCACACCTCAAAGCC
>NW_027423013.1:1867500-1870000 GCF_048934315.1 Petromyzon marinus
GTCAAAAAAAAATTGATATTTTTCACGGATAGACCCCGTGATACGCTAGAAATTGGCGGGGATGTGTCTCTTGTGGCTCACGGGGCTGTTAGGGTGGCACAGAAATCCCTGGGAATGGGAAAACGGGTCATTTTCGTGTTGCCACATTGCGTACGAACCG
The DNA here is from genome assembly GCF_048934315.1 of Petromyzon marinus. Lineage (NCBI taxonomy): Eukaryota > Metazoa > Chordata > Hyperoartia > Petromyzontiformes > Petromyzontidae > Petromyzon > Petromyzon marinus. The sequence goes on from NW_027423013.1 coordinate 1,867,661, forward strand.
CATGAAACTTCCAGAGGCATTTGCAGCAGGAATGCATGTGCACTCAAAAACTTCTATATGTTTCACGGATAGACCCCGTGAAACGCTAGAAATTGGCGGGGATGTGTCTCTTGTGGCTCACGGGGCTGTTAGGGTGGCACAGAACTCCCTCGGAATGGGAAAAGGGGTCATTTTCGTGTTGCCACATTGCATAGGAACGCCATGAAACTTCCAGAGGCATTTGCAGCAGAAAGGCACGTGCACTCAAAAATTTTAATATTTTTCACGCATAGACCCCGTCAAACGCTAGAAGTTGGCGGGGATGTCTCTCTTGTGGCTCACGGGGCTGTTAGGGTCGCACAGAAATGCCTCGGAATGGGAAAACGGGTCATTTTTGTGTGGCCACATTGCATAGGAACGGCATGAAACTTCCAGAGGCATTTGCAGCAGGAATGCATGTGCACTCAAAAACGTCTATATTTTTCACGGATAGACCCCGTGAAACGCTATAAATTGGCGGGGATGTCTCTCTTGTGGCTCACGGGCGCTGTTAGTTAGGGTCGCACAGAAATCCCTCGGAATGGGAAAAGGGGTCATTTTCGTGTTGCCACATTGCGTACGAACGGCATGAAACTTCCAGAGGCATCTGCAGCAGAAATGCATGTGCACTCAAAAACGTCTATATTTTTCACGGATAGACCCCGTGAAACGCTAGAAATTGGCGGGGATGTGTCTCTTGTGGCTCACGGGGCTGTTAGGGTCGCACAGAAATCCCTCGGAATGGGAAAACGGGTCATTTTCGTGTTGCCACAATTGGCATACGAACGGCATGAAACTTCCAGAGGCATTTGCAGCAGAAATGCATGTGCACTCAAAAACGTGAATATTTTTTCACGGATAGACCCCGTCAAACGCTCGAATTTGGCGGGGATGTTTCTCTTGTGGGTCACGGGGCTGTTCGGCTCGCACAGAACTCCCTTGGTCCACCTGATTCGTGCATACAGGCAGCAACTAAAACTCTGTAAACCTGCTGTGAGGACATCTAAACAGTGGACCAGTGAGGCTGTGGAAGATTTGCGGGCGTGCTTAGACTGTACTGACTGGGATATGTTCACGACTGCTACCAATAGTCTGGATGAACTCACAGAGGCTGTGTACATCAGCTTCTGTGAGGACTGCTGTATCCCAACACGTACCAGGGTGAACTTTAACAACAACAAGCCCTGGTTCTCAGCAAAGCTCAAAAGGTTGAGGTTGGAGAAGGAGGAAGCGTTTAGGAGTGGGGATAGAGACAGATTCAAGGAGTCGAAGAACAGGTTTAGCAAAGCGGTGAGAGAGGCTAAACGACTGTACTCAGAGACACTAAAACACCAGTTCTCTACTAACGACGCTGCTTCTGTCTGCCAAAGGGCTCAGGCACATCACCAACTACAAACCCAGAGCGCCCCACACCACTAACGACTCCCGCCTAGCCAATGACCTGAACGAGTTCTACCGTAGATTTGAAAGACAATTGGACTGTCCTGAACCACCCCTTCCCACCCAAGAGGCCCCATCCCCCACCCATACTACAGAAACGACTCTCTCCTTTCAGGAGGGAGAAGTTAATGGGCTTTTCAAGAGGCAGAATCCACGCAAAGCAGCCGGGCCGGACTCTGTCTCTCCAGCCACCCTCAGGCACTGCGCTGACCAGCTGTCTCCGGTGTTCACCAACATCTTTAACACCTCCCTGGAGACATGCCATGTACCAGCCTGTCTCAAGTCCTCCACCATCATCGCTGTGCCCAAAAAGCTAAGGCCAACAGGACTAAATGATTACAGACCGGTCGCCCTTACATCTGTGGTAATGAAGTCTTTTGAGCGCCTGCTCCTGGCACACCTCAAAGCCATCACAGACCCTCTCCTGGACCCCCTTCAGTTTGCCTACAGAGCCAACAGGTCTGTGGACGACGCAGTTAACATGGCCCTCCACTTCACCCTACAGCATGTGGACGCCCCAGCATCCTACGCCAGGATCCTGTTTGTGGACTTCAGCTCTGCCTTCAACACCATCATCCCTGCCCTGCTTCAGGACAAGCTCTTCCAGCTGAACGTGCCCTACTCCACCTGCAGGTGGATCACAGACTTCCTCTCTGACAGGAAGCAGTGCGTTAAGCCGGGAACAGAAGTCTCTGACTCCAGGTCCATCAGCACGGGAACTCCTCAGGGCTGCGTCCTTTGCCCACTGCTCTTCTCCCTGTATACCAACAGCTGCGCCTCCAATCATCTGTCCGTCAAACTCTTGAAGTTTGTCGGACGACACCACCCTCATTGGGCTGATCTCTGGTGGGGATGAGTCTGACTATAGGTGGGAAGCTGACA
>NW_027423013.1:1875000-1877500 GCF_048934315.1 Petromyzon marinus
AAAACAAAACTATTATTTGTTTCGGAGGTTGTCTATGACTGTTCATAGACCGCATAATTTCCACAGAACATTCTCAGAATATCAAGAGAGAAAAGCAGCGTTCTGCGGGAAATCATCTTGGCCAGTGATGTCGTTCTGGGTTTGGTCAGGCCCAGGGAGGTAAGTACCTCGTTATTCTCAAGGGGCCACTTTCCTCTTGCCCCAACCGGGAATCCAAAGAATGTGACCTTGCTAGCCTTTGTCAGCACTTTGACTTGATCACCAAGAGGGGTATAGTACGAAACTTTGTGCGAGGCAGCATCTGACAAGGTATTCTTTGAAAGCTCAAAACGGACGGTGACATCGATCACAACCGCCTCCTCATCTTTTGCAAACACGAGGTCAGGCTTTCTCATCTCTCCCGTCTCGGATATGAACCGTGGCTCTTTGTATACAGACCAGCCCAATCTAGCCGCTTCGTCTGCCAGAATGTTACTGATCTTGTTATGTCGCGCAATTCTTGCTTTCTGTACTGCAGGACATTGACCGAGAATGTGCGAAAGGGACTCGAGTCTGGCAGAGCATTTCCTGCAGGAACGTAAGGCCCCATCTCTGCCTCTGTTCAAGCTTTCTCTTGTTGGGTAAATATTTGCCCTTAGTTGTAGTGCTGCGATAAAGAAGCATTGTTTAAAGCCGCACCATGGCCTCAACCAAGCATTACTGATTCTATCATGCGCAAAGTTTACAATGCCCCTTCCTTGAACCGGCTTTTCGCACCATCTCTGAAATTCATGCTCCCTCCAATCGCAGGGTCTCGGATATACAGGTTCTTTTGACACCGAGTCCCTGAGAACGAATGTTGGGATTGCATCACTGTCACCCCCTGCTCGTACCCACAAATTACGGTATTCTTCCTCCATACCCTGCGAGGACACAATATTACGGGTGATAGCATCGGACGAGTTTGCTATACGTTGCAGCCTTCTAACTTGAACCGAAGGGATTGTTTTTTCCAGTTTCAAGATGGCAAGGCCTCCGTCTCGGGCTCTGGCATATAACAGTCCATCACAAGTTGAAGCGGGAAGGTGGAGCCATCCTTTTACCGCCTTTCTAATCTCTTGGTCCAACCCACGGAGAGTTGATTGCTTGCAGTCCGAGTGGTCTGCAGGATATAACAATCTGGGTAGGGCATAGGCATTGAGTAGTTCAACCTTCTGAGTTGGCTTCAGAGGCGCCTCATCGATTTTCGAGATCCATGTCTTTAGCTGACAATGTAGATCAGGCTGTATAGTGCCAGTCCAAGGGCCAATTTTCAGACCAAGGTATTTCGTTGATTCATCAGGTTGGATCATATGGACATCTTTATTTTTGATAGTCCATGGGTCGCAGTTGTTCACCGTATATGAATCTTTGGTTGGGCTTATCATGAAGCCCTGGCACTTTCTGGCCTGAACCTCCAATCCCGATAGCCCACAAAATGATTCCAAGATCGCTAGATTGGCGGCCATACCAACCCAAGATTCGCTCACCAACACCAAATCATCAGCAAACGCAAGAGCTGTCACGTGGTCGGTATCAATGGAGTACCCAACTCCGTGTGACTCTAGGGTGCATATCAAAGGGTCCATGGCAAGATTGAAGAGCAGGGGTGACATGGGGTCACCCTGTTTGACACCAACACGTATGCTAATTTCTCGAGTCGACTCGCCATTGCTTTTGAACGAGGTCGTACACCGATCGTAGGCGTTCTGGATGATGCCCACCACGTGTTCATCTACTTTCTTGTGCCTTAACACCCATAAAATATGAGCATGCGAAACCGAGTCAAAAGCTTTCGCTATGTCGATGAACATGACAGCCAACGGCCTGTGCAATTTCTTAGCGTGTCTCATAAGGTCCTGTAGCACCTTAAGATTTTCAGAGCAGCCAGATGCCGCTATAAAACCACGCTGCCTTGGGTTTAAAGGACAAGCACGAGCAAGACGTGCAGTCATTATTCTGGAAAATAATCTCAGAATCATTGAACCAATCGTTATTGGTCTCCAGTTCCCCAATTCTTTCAGCTTTTCATCGTCCATAACCTTAGGAATAAGAATCGTCCTATTCTTTTTCAACTCTTTGGGAATAATTCCTGTAATCATCCATGCATTAAATAGGGCAGTCAGTGTCCGACCCTCGGGGTCGGCAGCACAGATTGCAGCCCGTGTTAGGCCATCTGGCCCAGCTGCTGACGTTGGTTTAATGGCCCGTATGGCAGTCTGAACTTCCTCCACCGAAATTAGGGGCTCAAAGTATTCGTTATTTGCAACACCTGATGACTTAAATTGGCCCAGGCCATTGAATGGCAACACCTTCTCCCATTTTTCGCAGTAAAAACGATATACATCTGCGTTCGGGATTCGGCATTCATGACGTTCAGTGCCATCCAGGACTAAGGACGCAAGAAGAGAGCGGTTCTTAAAGAAGAGCTTCTGGTGCTTCATGAAGCTTCCTCGTTTTTCCGCTCTCTTCTTCATCCAAG
>NW_027423013.1:1900000-1902500 GCF_048934315.1 Petromyzon marinus
CGTGTTGCCACATTGCGTACGAACCGCATGAAGCTTCCAGAGGCATTTGCAGCAGGAATGCATGTGCACTCAAAAACTTCTATATGTTTCACGGATAGACCCCGTGAAACGCTAGAAATTGGCGGGGATGTGTCTCTTGTGGCTCACGGGTCTGTTAGGGTGGCACAGAACTCCCTCGGAATGGGAAAAGGGGTCATTTTCGTGTTGCCACATTGCATAGGAACGCCATGAAACTTCCAGAGGCATTTGCAGCAGAAAGGCACGTGCACTCAAAAAATTTAATATTTTTCACGCATAGACCCCGTCAAACGCTAGAAGTTGGCGGGGATGTCTCTCTTGTGGCTCACGGGGCTGTTAGGGTCGCACAGAAATGCCTCGGAATGGGAAAACGGGTCATTTTTGTGTGGCCACATTGCATAGGAACGGCATGAAACTTCCAGAGGCATTTGCAGCAGGAATGCATGTGCACTCAAAAACGTCTATATTTTTCACGGATAGACCCCGTGAAACGCTATAAATTGGCGGGGATGTCTCTCTTGTGGCTCACGGGCGCTGTTAGTTAGGGTCGCACAGAAATCCCTCGGAATGGGAAAAGGGGTCATTTTCGTGTTGCCACATTGCGTACGAACGGCATGAAACTTCCAGAGGCATCTGCAGCAGAAATGCATGTGCACTCAAAAACGTCTATATTTTTCACGGATAGACCCCGTGAAACGCTAGAAATTGGCGGGGATGTGTCTCTTGTGGCTCACGGGGCTGTTAGGGTCGCACAGAAATCCCTCGGAATGGGAAAACGGGTCATTTTCGTGTTGCCACAATTGGCATACGAACGGCATGAAACTTCCAGAGGCATTTGCAGCAGAAATGCATGTGCACTCAAAAACGTGAATATTTTTTCACGGATAGACCCCGTCAAACGCTCGAATTTGGCGGGGATGTTTCTCTTGTGGGTCACGGGGCTGTTCGGCTCGCACAGAACTCCCTTGGTCCACCTGATTCGTGCATACAGGCAGCAACTAAAACTCTGTAAACCTGCTGTGAGGACATCTAAACAGTGGACCAGTGAGGCTGTGGAAGATTTGCGGGCGTGCTTAGACTGTACTGACTGGGATATGTTCACGACTGCTACCAATAGTCTGGATGAACTCACAGAGGCTGTGTACATCAGCTTCTGTGAGGATTGCTGTATCCCAACACGTACCAGGGTGAACTTTAACAACAACAAGCCCTGGTTCTCAGCAAAGCTCAAAAGGTTGAGGTTGGAGAAGGAGGAAGCGTTTAGGAGTGGGGATAGAGACAGATTCAAGGAGTCGAAGAACAGGTTTAGCAAAGCGGTGAGAGAGGCTAAACGACTGTACTCAGAGACACTAAAACACCAGTTCTCTACTAACGACGCTGCTTCTGTCTGCCAAAGGGCTCAGGCACATCACCAACTACAAACCCAGAGCGCCCCACACCACTAACGACTCCCGCCTAGCCAACGACCTGAACGAGTTCTACCGTAGATTTGAAAGACAATTGGACTGTCCTGAACCACCCCTTCCCACCCAAGAGGCCCCATCCCCCACCCATACTACAGAAACGACTCTCTCCTTTCAGGAGGGAGAAGTTAATGGGCTTTTCAAGAGGCAGAATCCACGCAAAGCAGCCGGGCCGGACTCTGTCTCTCCAGCCACCCTCAGGCACTGCGCTGACCAGCTGTCTCCGGTGTTCACCAACATCTTTAACACCTCCCTGGAGACATGCCATGTACCAGCCTGTCTCAAGTCCTCCACCATCATCGCTGTGCCCAAAAAGCTAAGGCCAACAGGACTAAATGATTACAGACCGGTCGCCCTTACATCTGTGGTAATGAAGTCTTTTGAGCGCCTGCTCCTGGCACACCTCAAAGCCATCACAGACCCTCTCCTGGACCCCCTTCAGTTTGCCTACAGAGCCAACAGGTCTGTGGACGACGCAGTTAACATGGCCCTCCACTTCACCCTACAGCATGTGGACGCCCCAGCATCCTACGCCAGGATCCTGTTTGTGGACTTCAGCTCTGCCTTCAACACCATCATCCCTGCCCTGCTTCAGGACAAGCTCTTCCAGCTGAACGTGCCCTACTCCACCTGCAGGTGGATCACAGACTTCCTCTCTGACAGGAAGCAGTGCGTTAAGCCGGGAACAGAAGTCTCTGACTCCAGGTCCATCAGCATGGGAACTCCTCAGGGCTGCGTCCTTTGCCCACTGCTCTTCTCCCTGTATACCAACAGCTGCGCCTCCAATCATCTGTCCGTCAAACTCTTGAAGTTTGTCGGACGACACCACCCTCATTGGGCTGATCTCTGGTGGGGATGAGTCTGACTATAGGTGGGAAGCTGACAACCTGGTGACCTGGTGTAGCCAGAACAACTTAGAGCTAAATGCTCTAAGGACAGTTGAGATGGTTGTGGACTTCAGGAAGAATACAGCCCCACTCACCGCCATCACCCTGTTAGACTCCGCAGTCAAAATTGTG
>NW_027423013.1:1907500-1910000 GCF_048934315.1 Petromyzon marinus
CTCATCTCTCCCGTCTCGGATATGAACCGTGGCTCTTTGTATACAGACCAGCCCAATCTAGCCGCTTCGTCTGCCAGAATGTTACTGATCTTGTTATGTCGCGCAATTCTTGCTTTCTGTACTGCAGGACATTGACCGAGAATGTGCGAAAGGGACTCGAGTCTGGCAGAGCATTTCCTGCAGGAACGTAAGGCCCCATCTCTGCCTCTGTTCAAGCTTTCTCTTGTTGGGTAAATATTTGCCCTTAGTTGTAGTGCTGCGATAAAGAAGCATTGTTTAAAGCCGCACCATGGCCTCAACCAAGCATTACTGATTCTATCATGCGCAAAGTTTACAATGCCCCTTCCTTGAACCGGCTTTTCGCACCATCTCTGAAATTCATGCTCCCTCCAATCGCAGGGTCTCGGATATACAGGTTCTTTTGACACCGAGTCCCTGAGAACGAATGTTGGGATTGCATCACTGTCACCCCCTGCTCGTACCCACAAATTACGGTATTCTTCCTCCATACCCTGCGAGGACACAATATTACGGGTGATAGCATCGGACGAGTTTGCTATACGTTGCAGCCTTCTAACTTGAACCGAAGGGATTGTTTTTTCCAGTTTCAAGATGGCAAGGCCTCCGTCTCGGGCTCTGGCATATAACAGTCCATCACAAGTTGAAGCGGGAAGGTGGAGCCATCCTTTTACCGCCTTTCTAATCTCTTGGTCCAACCCACGGAGAGTTGATTGCTTGCAGTCCGAGTGGTCTGCAGGATATAACAATCTGGGTAGGGCATAGGCATTGAGTAGTTCAACCTTCTGAGTTGGCTTCAGAGGCACCTCATCGATTTTCGAGATCCATGTCTTTAGCTGACAATGTAGATCAGGCTGTATAGTGCCAGTCCAAGGGCCAATTTTCAGACCAAGGTATTTCGTTGATTCATCAGGTTGGATCATATGGACATCTTTATTTTTGATAGTCCATGGGTCGCAGTTGTTCACCGTATATGAATCTTTGGTTGGGCTTATCATGAAGCCCTGGCACTTTCTGGCCTGAACCTCCAATCCCGATAGCCCACAAAATGATTCCAAGATCGCTAGATTGGCGGCCATACCAACCCAAGATTCGCTCACCAACACCAAATCATCAGCAAACGCAAGAGCTGTCACGTGGTCGGTATCAATGGAGTACCCAACTCCGTGTGACTCTAGGGTGCATATCAAAGGGTCCATGGCAAGATTGAAGAGCAGGGGTGACATGGGGTCACCCTGTTTGACACCAACACGTATGCTAATTTCTCGAGTCGACTCGCCATTGCTTTTGAACGAGGTCGTACACCGATCGTAGGCGTTCTGGATGATGCCCACCACGTGTTCATCTACTTTCTTGTGCCTTAACACCCATAAAATATGAGCATGCGAAACCGAGTCAAAAGCTTTCGCTATGTCGATAAACATGACAGCCAACGGCCTGTGCAATTTCTTAGCATGTCTCATAAGGTCCTGTAGCACCTTAAGATTTTCAGAGCAGCCAGATGCCGCTATAAAACCACGCTGCCTTGGGTTTAAGGGACAAGCACGAGCAAGACGTGCAGTCATTATTCTGGAAAATAATCTCAGAATCATTGAACCGATCGTTATTGGTCTCCAGTTCCCCAATTCTTTCAGCTTTTCATCGTCCATAACCTTAGGAATAAGAATCGTCCTATTCTTTTTCAACTCTTTGGGAATAATTCCTGTAATCATCCATGCATTAAATAGGGCTGTCAGTGTCCGACCCTCGGGGTCGGCAGCACAGATTGCAGCCCTTGTTAGGCCATCTGGCCCAGCTGCTGACGTTGGTTTAATGGCCCGTATGGCAGTCTGAACTTCCTCCACCGAAATTAGGGGCTCAAAGTATTCGTTATTTGCAACACCTGATGACTTAAATTGGCCCAGGCCATTGAATGGCAACACCTTCTCCCATTTTTCGCAGTAAAAACGATATACATCTGCGTTCGGGATTCGGCATTCATGACGTTCAGTGCCATCCAGGACTAAGGACGCAAGAAGAGAGCGGTTCTTAAAGAAGAGCTTCTGGTGCTTCATGAAGCTTCCTCGTTTTTCCGCTCTCTTCTTCATCCAAGATCGTGTGGGTAATATCCTGGGTTTAATAATGTCGTTCTCGGGTTTTGAACGTTTGCCTTTGTTTTTCACCAATCTCATCGGACAAAGCATCAATGCTGTGGCAGTTTCTACGAGGGCATCATGTTGGCCCTCGCCGTTAAGCCAAGCCTTTATTGCCTCCATTGCAGGCTTTTCCAAGGTCCCAGAATTCTCATTCGTAAGCCGCTCAGCTGCTTGAGCGAGTATGGATGAAGTCCCCGTTGTTACATTTGGTGGGGGAGACAATGTCTCAAGAGGCCTAGAAGAAAAATGTAAGCTGTCTGACATGGGGGCCCCTGTCTTTTTACTTAGGTCCCGTCTCTTGTCAGAGACTTGCTTGTTGGTCTTAGTCCCAAGCGCTTCAGCAATGA
>NW_027423013.1:1917500-1920000 GCF_048934315.1 Petromyzon marinus
GCTAGAAATTGGCGGCGATGTCTCTCTTGTGGCTCACGGGGCTGTTAGGGTGGCACAGAAATCCCTCGGAATGGGAAAACGGGTCATTTTCGTGTCGCCACATTGCATGCGAACCGCATGAAACTTCCAGAGGCATTTGCAGCAGAAATGCATGTGCAGTCAAAAAATTGAATATTCTTCACGGATAGACCCCGTGAAACGCTAGAAATTGGCGGGGATGTGTCTCTTGTGGCTCACGGGGCTGTTAGGGTGGCACAGAAATCCCTCGGAATGGGAAAAAACGGGTCATTTTCGTGTCGCCACATTGCATGCGAACCGCATGAAACTTCCAGAGGCATTTGCAGCAGGAATGCATGTGCACTCAAAAAATGTGATATTTTTCACGGAGAGACCCCGTGAAACGCTAGAAGTGGGCGGGGATGTCTCTCTTGTGGCTCACGGGGCTGTTAGGGTGGCACAGAAATCCCTCGGAATGGGAAAACGGGTCATTTTCGTGTCGCCACATTGCATACGAACCGCATGAAACTTCCAGAGGCATTTGCAGCAGGAATGCATGTGCACTCAAAAAAGTGAATATTTCTCACGGATAGACCCCGTGATACGCTAGAAATTGGCGGGGATGTCTCTCTTGTGGCTCACGGGGCTGTTAGGGTGGCACAGAAATCCCTCGGAATGGGAAAACGGGTCATTTTCGTGTCGCCACATTGCATGCGAACCGCATGCAACTTCCAGAGGCATTTGCAGCAGAAATGCATGTGCAGTCAAAAAAAAATTGATATTTTTCACGGATAGACCCCGTGAAACGCTAGAAATTGGCGGGGATGTGTCTCTTGTGGCTCACGGGGCTGTTCGGGTCGCACAGAAATCCCTGGGAATGGGAAAACGGGTCATTTTCGTGTTGCCACATTGCGTACGAACCGCATGAAACTTCCAGAGGCATTTGCAGCAGGAATGCATGTGCACTCAAAAACTTCTATATGTTTCACGGATAGACCCCGTGAAACGCTAGAAATTGGCGGGGATGTGTCTCTTGTGGCTCACGGGGCTGTTAGGGTGGCACAGAACTCCCTCGGAATGGGAAAAGGGGTCATTTTCGTGTTGCCACATTGCATAGGAACGCCATGAAACTTCCAGAGGCATTTGCAGCAGAAAGGCACGTGCACTCAAAAATTTTAATATTTTTCACGCATAGACCCCGTCAAACGCTAGAAGTTGGCGGGGATGTCTCTCTTGTGGCTCACGGGGCTGTTAGGGTCGCACAGAAATGCCTCGGAATGGGAAAACGGGTCATTTTTGTGTGGCCACATTGCATAGGAACGGCATGAAACTTCCAGAGGCATTTGCAGCAGGAATGCATGTGCACTCAAAAACGTCTATATTTTTCACGGATAGACCCCGTGAAACGCTATAAATTGGCGGGGATGTCTCTCTTGTGGCTCACGGGCGCTGTTAGTTAGGGTCGCACAGAAATCCCTCGGAATGGGAAAAGGGGTCATTTTCGTGTTGCCACATTGCGTACGAACGGCATGAAACTTCCAGAGGCATCTGCAGCAGAAATGCATGTGCACTCAAAAACGTCTATATTTTTCACGGATAGACCCCGTGAAACGCTAGAAATTGGCGGGGATGTGTCTCTTGTGGCTCACGGGGCTGTTAGGGTCGCACAGAAATCCCTCGGAATGGGAAAACGGGTCATTTTCGTGTTGCCACAATTGGCATACGAACGGCATAAAACTTCCAGAGGCATTTGCAGCAGAAATGCATGTGCACTCAAAAACGTGAATATTTTTTCACGGATAGACCCCGTCAAACGCTCGAATTTGGCGGGGATGTTTCTCTTGTGGGTCACGGGGCTGTTCGGCTCGCACAGAACTCCCTTGGTCCACCTGATTCGTGCATACAGGCAGCAACTAAAACTCTGTAAACCTGCTGTGAGGACATCTAAACAGTGGACCAGTGAGGCTGTGGAAGATTTGCGGGCGTGCTTAGACTGTACTGACTGGGATATGTTCACGACTGCTACCAATAGTCTGGATGAACTCACAGAGGCTGTGTACATCAGCTTCTGTGAGGACTGCTGTATCCCAACACGTACCAGGGTGAACTTTAACAACAACAAGCCCTGGTTCTCAGCAAAGCTCAAAAGGTTGAGGTTGGAGAAGGAGGAAGCGTTTAGGAGTGGGGATAGAGACAGATTCAAGGAGTCGAAGAACAGGTTTAGCAAAGCGGTGAGAGAGGCTAAACGACTGTACTCAGAGACACTAAAACACCAGTTCTCTACTAACGACGCTGCTTCTGTCTGCCAAAGGGCTCAGGCACATCACCAACTACAAACCCAGAGCGCCCCACACCACTAACGACTCCCGCCTAGCCAACGACCTGAACGAGTTCTACCGTAGATTTGAAAGACAATTGGACTGTCCTGAACCACCCCTTCCCACCCAAGAGGCCCCATCCCCCACCCATACTACAGAAACGACTCTCTCCTTTCAGGAGGGAG
>NW_027423013.1:1930000-1932500 GCF_048934315.1 Petromyzon marinus
ACGGGTCATTTTCGTGTCGCCACATTGCATACGAACCGCATGAAACTTCCAGAGGCATTTGCAGCAGGAATGCATGTGCACTAAAAAAAGTGAATATTTCTCACGGATAGACCCCGTGATACGCTAGAAATTGGCGGGGATGTCTCTCTTGTGGCTCACGGGGCTGTTAGGGTGGCACAGAAATCCCTCGGAATGGGAAAACGGGTCATTTTCGTGTCGCCACATTGCATGCGAACCGCATGCAACTTCCAGAGGCATTTGCAGCAGAAATGCATGTGCAGTCAAAAAAAATTTGATATTTTTCACGGATAGACCCCGTGAAACGCTAGAAATTGGCGGGGATGTGTCTCTTGTGGCTCACGGGGCTGTTCGGGTCGCACAGAAATCCCTGGGAATGGGAAAACGGGTCATTTTCGTGTTGCCACATTGCGTACGAACCGCATGAAACTTCCAGAGGCATTTGCAGCAGGAATGCATGTGCACTCAAAAACTTCTATATGTTTCACGGATAGACCCCGTGAAACGCTAGAAATTGGCGGGGATGTGTCTCTTGTGGCTCACGGGGCTGTTAGGGTGGCACAGAACTCCCTCGGAATGGGAAAAGGGGTCATTTTCGTGTTGCCACATTGCATAGGAACGCCATGAAACTTCCAGAGGCATTTGCAGCAGAAAGGCACGTGCACTCAAAAATTTTAATATTTTTCACGCATAGACCCCGTCAAACGCTAGAAGTTGGCGGGGATGTCTCTCTTGTGGCTCACGGGGCTGTTAGGGTCGCACAGAAATGCCTCGGAATGGGAAAACGGGTCATTTTTGTGTGGCCACATTGCATAGGAACGGCATGAAACTTCCAGAGGCATTTGCAGCAGGAATGCATGTGCACTCAAAAACGTCTATATTTTTCACGGATAGACCCCGTGAAACGCTATAAATTGGCGGGGATGTCTCTCTTGTGGCTCACGGGCGCTGTTAGTTAGGGTCGCACAGAAATCCCTCGGAATGGGAAAAGGGGTCATTTTCGTGTTGCCACATTGCGTACGAACGGCATGAAACTTCCAGAGGCATCTGCAGCAGAAATGCATGTGCACTCAAAAACGTCTATATTTTTCACGGATAGACCCCGTGAAACGCTAGAAATTGGCGGGGATGTGTCTCTTGTGGCTCACGGGGCTGTTAGGGTCGCACAGAAATCCCTCGGAATGGGAAAACGGGTCATTTTCGTGTTGCCACAATTGGCATACGAACGGCATGAAACTTCCAGAGGCATTTGCAGCAGAAATGCATGTGCACTCAAAAACGTGAATATTTTTTCACGGATAGACCCCGTCAAACGCTCGAATTTGGCGGGGATGTTTCTCTTGTGGGTCACGGGGCTGTTCGGCTCGCACAGAACTCCCTTGGTCCACCTGATTCGTGCATACAGGCAGCAACTAAAACTCTGTAAACCTGCTGTGAGGACATCTAAACAGTGGACCAGTGAGGCTGTGGAAGATTTGCGGGCGTGCTTAGACTGTACTGACTGGGATATGTTCACGACTGCTACCAATAGTCTGGATGAACTCACAGAGGCTGTGTACATCAGCTTCTGTGAGGACTGCTGTATCCCAACACGTACCAGGGTGAACTTTAACAACAACAAGCCCTGGTTCTCAGCAAAGCTCAAAAGGTTGAGGTTGGAGAAGGAGGAAGCGTTTAGGAGTGGGGATAGAGACAGATTCAAGGAGTCGAAGAACAGGTTTAGCAAAGCGGTGAGAGAGGCTAAACGACTGTACTCAGAGACACTAAAACACCAGTTCTCTACTAACGACGCTGCTTCTGTCTGCCAAAGGGCTCAGGCACATCACCAACTACAAACCCAGAGCGCCCCACACCACTAACGACTCCCGCCTAGCCAACGACCTGAACGAGTTCTACCGTAGATTTGAAAGACAATTGGACTGTCCTGAACCACCCCTTCCCACCCAAGAGGCCCCATCCCCCACCCATACTACAGAAACGACTCTCTCCTTTCAGGAGGGAGAAGTTAATGGGCTTTTCAAGAGGCAGAATCCACGCAAAGCAGCCGGGCCGGACTCTGTCTCTCCAGCCACCCTCAGGCACTGCGCTGACCAGCTGTCTCCGGTGTTCACCAACATCTTTAACACCTCCCTGGAGACATGCCATGTACCAGCCTGTCTCAAGTCCTCCACCATCATCGCTGTGCCCAAAAAGCTAAGGCCAACAGGACTAAATGATTACAGACCGGTCGCCCTTACATCTGTGGTAATGAAGTCTTTTGAGCGCCTGCTCCTGGCACACCTCAAAGCCATCACAGACCCTCTCCTGGACCCCCTTCAGTTTGCCTACAGAGCCAACAGGTCTGTGGACGACGCAGTTAACATGGCCCTCCACTTCACCCTACAGCATGTGGACGCCCCAGCATCCTACGCCAGGATCCTGTTTGTGGACTTCAGCTCTGCCTTCAACACCATCATCCCTGCCCTGCTTCAGGACAAGCTCT
>NW_027423013.1:1942500-1952500 GCF_048934315.1 Petromyzon marinus
TCCCTCGGAATGGGAAAACGGGTCATTTTCGTGTCGCCACATTGCATGCGAACCGCATGAAACTTCCAGAGGCATTTGCAGCAGAAATGCATGTGCAGTCAAAAAATTGAATATTTTTCACGGATAGACCCCGTGAAACGCTAGAAATTGGCGGGGATGTGTCTCTTGTGGCTCACGGGGCTGTTAGGGTGGCACAGAAATCCCTCGGAATGGGAAAAAACGGGTCATTTTCGTGTCGCCACATTGCATGCGAACCGCATGAAACTTCCAGAGGCATTTGCAGCAGGAATGCATGTGCACTCAAAAAATGTGATATTTTTCACGGAGAGACCCCGTGAAACGCTAGAAGTGGGCGGGGATGTCTCTCTTGTGGCTCACGGGGCTGTTAGGGTGGCACAGAAATCCCTCGGAATGGGAAAACGGGTCATTTTCGTGTCGCCACATTGCATACGAACCGCATGAAACTTCCAGAGGCATTTGCAGCAGGAATGCATGTGCACTCAAAAAAGTGAATATTTCTCACGGATAGACCCCGTGATACGCTAGAAATTGGCGGGGATGTCTCTCTTGTGGCTCACGGGGCTGTTAGGGTGGCACAGAAATCCCTCGGAATGGGAAAACGGGTCATTTTCGTGTCGCCACATTGCATGCGAACCGCATGCAACTTCCAGAGGCATTTGCAGCAGAAATGCATGTGCAGTCAAAAAAAATTTGATATTTTTCACCGATAGACCCCGTGAAACGCTAGAAATTGGCGGGGATGTGTCTCTTGTGGCTCACGGGGCTGTTCGGGTCGCACAGAAATCCCTGGGAATGGGAAAACGGGTCATTTTCGTGTTGCCACATTGCGTACGAACCGCATGAAACTTCCAGAGGCATTTGCAGCAGGAATGCATGTGCACTCAAAAACTTCTATATGTTTCACGGATAGACCCCGTGAAACGCTAGAAATTGGCGGGGATGTGTCTCTTGTGGCTCACGGGGCTGTTAGGGTGGCACAGAACTCCCTCGGAATGGGAAAAGGGGTCATTTTCGTGTTGCCACATTGCATAGGAACGCCATGAAACTTCCAGAGGCATTTGCAGCAGAAAGGCACGTGCACTCAAAAATTTTAATATTTTTCACGCATAGACCCCGTCAAACGCTAGAAGTTGGCGGGGATGTCTCTCTTGTGGCTCACGGGGCTGTTAGGGTCGCACAGAAATGCCTCGGAATGGGAAAACGGGTCATTTTTGTGTGGCCACATTGCATAGGAACGGCATGAAACTTCCAGAGGCATTTGCAGCAGGAATGCATGTGCACTCAAAAACGTCTATATTTTTCACGGATAGACCCCGTGAAACGCTATAAATTGGCGGGGATGTCTCTCTTGTGGCTCACGGGCGCTGTTAGTTAGGGTCGCACAGAAATCCCTCGGAATGGGAAAAGGGGTCATTTTCGTGTTGCCACATTGCGTACGAACGGCATGAAACTTCCAGAGGCATCTGCAGCAGAAATGCATGTGCACTCAAAAACGTCTATATTTTTCACGGATAGACCCCGTGAAACGCTAGAAATTGGCGGGGATGTGTCTCTTGTGGCTCACGGGGCTGTTAGGGTCGCACAGAAATCCCTCGGAATGGGAAAACGGGTCATTTTCGTGTTGCCACAATTGGCATACGAACGGCATGAAACTTCCAGAGGCATTTGCAGCAGAAATGCATGTGCACTCAAAAACGTGAATATTTTTTCACGGATAGACCCCGTCAAACGCTCGAATTTGGCGGGGATGTTTCTCTTGTGGGTCACGGGGCTGTTCGGCTCGCACAGAACTCCCTTGGTCCACCTGATTCGTGCATACAGGCAGCAACTAAAACTCTGTAAACCTGCTGTGAGGACATCTAAACAGTGGACCAGTGAGGCTGTGGAAGATTTGCGGGCGTGCTTAGACTGTACTGACTGGGATATGTTCACGACTGCTACCAATAGTCTGGATGAACTCACAGAGGCTGTGTACATCAGCTTCTGTGAGGACTGCTGTATCCCAACACGTACCAGGGTGAACTTTAACAACAACAAGCCCTGGTTCTCAGCAAAGCTCAAAAGGTTGAGGTTGGAGAAGGAGGAAGCGTTTAGGAGTGGGGATAGAGACAGATTCAAGGAGTCGAAGAACAGGTTTAGCAAAGCGGTGAGAGAGGCTAAACGACTGTACTCAGAGACACTAAAACACCAGTTCTCTACTAACGACGCTGCTTCTGTCTGCCAAAGGGCTCAGGCACATCACCAACTACAAACCCAGAGCGCCCCACACCACTAACGACTCCCGCCTAGCCAACGACCTGAACGAGTTCTACCGTAGATTTGAAAGACAATTGGACTGTCCTGAACCACCCCTTCCCACCCAAGAGGCCCCATCCCCCACCCATACTACAGAAACGACTCTCTCCTTTCAGGAGGGAGAAGTTAATGGGCTTTTCAAGAGGCAGAATCCACGCAAAGCAGCCGGGCCGGACTCTGTCTCTCCAGCCACCCTCAGGCACTGCGCTGACCAGCTGTCTCCGGTGTTCACCAACATCTTTAACACCTCCCTGGAGACATGCCATGTACCAGCCTGTCTCAAGTCCTCCACCATCATCGCTGTGCCCAAAAAGCTAAGGCCAACAGGACTAAATGATTACAGACCGGTCGCCCTTACATCTGTGGTAATGAAGTCTTTTGAGCGCCTGCTCCTGGCACACCTCAAAGCCATCACAGACCCTCTCCTGGACCCCCTTCAGTTTGCCTACAGAGCCAACAGGTCTGTGGACGACGCAGTTAACATGGCCCTCCACTTCACCCTACAGCATGTGGACGCCCCAGCATCCTACGCCAGGATCCTGTTTGTGGACTTCAGCTCTGCCTTCAACACCATCATCCCTGCCCTGCTTCAGGACAAGCTCTTCCAGCTGAACGTGCCCTACTCCACCTGCAGGTGGATCACAGACTTCCTCTCTGACAGGAAGCAGTGCGTTAAGCCGGGAACAGAAGTCTCTGACTCCAGGTCCATCAGCACGGGAACTCCTCAGGGCTGCGTCCTTTGCCCACTGCTCTTCTCCCTGTATACCAACAGCTGCGCCTCCAATCATCTGTCCGTCAAACTCTTGAAGTTTGTCGGACGACACCACCCTCATTGGGCTGATCTCTGGTGGGGATGAGTCTGACTATAGGTGGGAAGCTGACAACCTGGTGACCTGGTGTAGCCAGAACAACTTAGAGCTAAATGCTCTAAGGACAGTTGAGATGGTTGTGGACTTCAGGAAGAATACAGCCCCACTCACCGCCATCACCCTGTTAGACTCCGCAGTCAAAATTGTGGAGTCCTTCCGCTTCCTGGGCACTATTCTCTGCCGGGACCTCAAGTGGGAACTGAACATCAGCTCCCTCGCCAAGAGAGCTCAACAGAGGATGTACTCGATTTAAAGCTTTCGTGACTGCAATGATTCATCTTCTTTGGTTCTTTCGGTAAAGTCACGTAGAATGAGAATAAAATAATAAATTGATAAAATAAAATAACACAATAATATTCTCACGACGTTTCGGCCACAACACAAGCGGCCTTCATCAGGTGAAGGGGGGCGAGACTGTCTGGTAGGACAGCGCTGGAGTGAGAGAGCCACGTTCAGATCACGGCTTTTAAGCTGTGTGAGAGGAACAAAGAGCCTTGACACAGGAATTAGCATAAAATTTAGCATTGAAATGGCTGAATGATTAGCTTGTGACTGGTCACAGAAATAGCTATGTTAAAAGTTAAAGCATACACATCCGCAGAGGCACCCATTGTTAAAAGGAATTAGCATAGAATTTAGCATTGAAATAGCTAAGTTAAGGCATACACATCCGCAGAGGCACCCCTTGACAATGGGATTAGCATAGAATTTAGCATTGAAATGGCTGAGTGATTCGCTTGTAACTGCTACAGAAATAGCTACGTTGAAGTCAGAGCATACACATTCACCGAGGCACTTAGTACAAATCAAACAGGAGAATTTAGCATTGAAATAACTAGGCGAATTTAGCATTGAAATAACTGGGTGATTTGCTAGTGACTGGTCACAGAAATGACTACACATCTGAGCTATTCACAGTACTATATAGTGAACCAATAAAAACTAAAATATAAATTACCTTCATGTTATCAATAAACTCTATATTCTCCAATCAGCTAAGCTACCAACCATAAGTCGTTATATATCACAATGCTATATGGCGAAAAAATGGGTGGATTCTTACCCTCAAATTTCCGTACCACGGATAGCTATGGGCCCCGTTCAGACGGACGAGTTCGTCCATGGTCGGAACAGAGGAGGGGGAGAGAGACAGCTGCGAGGCCCTAGTATGCTCCATGTTGTAAACCATACCATTAACCGTGGTGTGAGAGGTATTAAGAGGCAATGCTGGCGAAAGAGCTGCGGTCTGAAGGACATCGTAAAATTACAATTAATTAAGAACAGAAATGATTTAACACATCTTTCCAGTGGTTACTAAGCCTGAATCCATCTTCTCGGTTGAAATTGTCTCTGTGCTTGTATATGTGAATGGCCTCATGAACGAATCTCTCATGGTAGCCGGTTGGTTTGCAAAGAACCTCCGTCTTGGAGAAGTCAATGTCATGTGAGCCCACTGAATTGTAACAGTGGTCTGCCACGGCAGAGGAGTTCGTCTTACCGTGTTTCAAGTCTGCTTTATGTTCGCGGATGCGGTCCGAGATATGTCTTTTGGTTTCTCCAATGTAGCTACTACCACAGAGGCACTTTAGTTTGTAAACGCCTGGGTACTGTATGTCTGGAAGAGCATCTTTTACAGATGGAACTAAATCACGGATTTTGTGTACTGTGTTGAATCGGACCTGGATCTTGTGTTTATTCAGGATTTTGGAGATCTTTTTAGTGACCCCTGCAATGTAGGGTAAGGTGATGGTTTTGAGTGGCTCCACAAGAGGATCCTTCTTCATGACTGGAGTGATGGCTTTGCGGATTGTGTAGTCGGAGTAGCCATTAGCCCTGAGAGCCTGGTGTACGTGCTTGAGTTCACTGGTAATGTGTTCCTGGTCGGAAATGCATTGGGCTCTATGGTATAGAGTCTTGATGAGGCAGTTCTTCTGGGATGGATGGTGGTGGGAATCCGGTTTCAAGTAAGCATCTGTATGGGTAGCTTTCCTGTAGACAGAGTGGCTCATTGAACCATCATGTCTCCTTTTAATTAAGACATCCAGAAAGGGTAGTTTGCCATCTTTTTCGACCTCCATGGTAAATCTGATGGCTGGGTGTATGGAATTGATGTGGTCGCGGAATTGGTCTAGAGCAGGCTGGCCATGTGGCCAGATGACAAAGGTGTCATCAACGTACCTCTTCCATAAGGTCGGGCGTAGAGTGGCAGTCTGGATGGCGTCAGTTTCAAATTTTTCCATGAATACGTTGGCTACAACCGGAGATAGGGGGGAGCCCATTGGGGTGCCCTCAGTTTGTAGAAAGTTCCATTCCAGGTGAAGTATGTGTTGGTTAAGCAATGTCTCACCAGGGGGGGTACATCAGTATGCAGTCCTTGATGAACCAGGTCTTCAATGATAGCGATGGTGTCAGGTACCGGGACTTTGGTGAACAAGGACACCACATCAAAACTGACAAGCAGGTCGTTTGGGGACAGGGAAATGTCTTTGATTGTCGATACCAGGTGAGTAGAATTTAGTACCGCAGAGGTGGTTTTTCCAGTGAAAGGTCGCAGTATATCAGCCAGAAAACGTGCCAGTTTGTAGGTGGGGGAGCTGATAGTAGAGACAATGGGACGAAGGGGTGTATCTTCTTTGTGTATCTTTGGAAGGCCATATAATCTTGGTGGTCTGGCAGCAGAGGGTTTCAACGAGAACTGTTTGATCTCATCAATTAATGCTGTTGAATCAGAGATAATTTTGTTCGTTTTGGTGACCAGGCTGTTGGTGGGATCTCTTTTTATTTTTGTATAGCTGCCATCGTTGAGTAGTTCTTGAATTTTGTTGTTATATTCTGTTTTGTCCATGATGACAGTGGCATTGCCTTTGTCGGCTGAGAGAACGACAATATCATCCCTCTTTTTTAATTGAGATAATTCAAAACGTTCGTCTTTGCTGATGTTGCTGGGTGGCAACTTAGCGTTTTTGAGGGTTGCAGCGATTTCAGATCTTGCTACGTCTGCAGAGATGTGACTCAAGCCCTTGAGTGCAACGTCAACATGGGCAATGATATCATTAACCGGTAAGTGTCTCGGTGTGACAGCAAAGTTTAGACCTTTAGCTAAAACGGATTTCAGACCATCAGAAATGGAACTGTTACTGCGATTAATTACGACTTTGTTGACGTCTATCTTTTCGGTGTGTGGATCCGATTTTTTGCTGGAGAGGTGATTGAATTTGGAAATCAAATTGTCCCTACATTTGTTCGACATAGTGGCAGCCGAAGAGGTAGTCATATTGTCTACATGTTCCCAATCCGATGTAGACATTGTTGCTGTCAATTTTAAGTGTGATTTGTAGAGTGTCTTGTCTAACTGATCGAGTTCGGTGCGTGTAAGTCTGATTTTTTCCGAGATAAGAGCGAAGCTAGTTCTAGCTAGAATTCGTTTTGCATTGAGAGAAGTTGCAACAGCAGAGGTTAGTGTAAATGCGGTTGGTATTACCTTAGAGTCGCGGCATCTCTTCAGAAAGGTGAGAGACTCGATTAGTTGAGCCTTCTTATCCCGAAGTCTGTTGAATGATCTTAAGGATGTGTGGAATCCCTCCCCGTAGAGGCGGTTAAATTTCGATTTAAAGCTTTCGTGACTGCAATGATTCATCTTCTTTGGTTCTTTCGGTAAAGTCACGTAGAATGAGAATAAAATAATAAATTGATAAAATAAAATAACACAATAATATTCTCACGACGTTTCGGCCACAACACAAGCGGCCTTCATCAGGTGAAGGGGGGCGAGACTGTCTGGTAGGACAGCGCTGGAGTGAGAGAGCCACGTTCAGATCACGGCTTTTAAGCTGTGTGAGAGGAACAAAGAGCCTTGACACAGGAATTAGCATAAAATTTAGCATTGAAATGGCTGAATGATTAGCTTGTGACTGGTCACAGAAATAGCTATGTTAAAAGTTAAAGCATACACATCCGCAGAGGCACCCATTGTTAAAAGGAATTAGCAGACCACTGTTACAATTCAGTGGGCTCACATGACATTGACTTCTCCAAGACGGAGGTTCTTTGCAAACCAACCGGCTACCATGAGAGATTCGTTCATGAGGCCATTCACATATACAAGCACAGAGACAATTTCAACCGAGAAGATGGATTCAGGCTTAGTAACCACTGGAAAGATGTGTTAAATCATTTCTGTTCTTAATTAATTGTAATTTTACGATGTCCTTCAGACCGCAGCTCTTTCGCCAGCATTGCCTCTTAATACCTCTCACACCACGGTTAATGGTATGGTTTACAACATGGAGTATACTAGGGCCTCGCAGCTGTCTCTCTCCCCCTCCTCTGTTCCGACCATGGACGAACTCGTCCGTCTGAACGGGGCCCATAGCTATCCGTGGTACGGAAATTTGAGGGTAAGAATCCACCCATTTTTTCGCCATATAGCATTGTGATATATAACGACTTATGGTTGGTAGCTTAGCTGATTGGAGAATATAGAGTTTATTGATAACATGAAGGTAATTTATATTTTAGTTTTTATTGGTTCACTATATAGTACTGTGAATAGCTCAGATGTGTAGTCATTTCTGTGACCAGTCACTAGCAAATCACCCAGTTATTTCAATGCTAAATTCGCCTAGTTATTTCAATGCTAAATTCTCCTGTTTGATTTGTACTAAGTGCCTCGGTGAATGTGTATGCCCTGACTTCAACGTAGCTATTTCTGTAGCAGTTACAAGCGAATCACTCAGCCATTTCAATGCTAAATTCTATGCTAATCCCATTGTCAAGGGGTGCCTCTGCGGATGTGTATGCCTTAACTTAGCTATTTCAATGCTAAATTCTATGCTAATTCCTTTTAACAATGGGTGCCTCTGCGGATGTGTATGCTTTAACTTTTAACATAGCTATTTCTGTGACCAGTCACAAGCTAATCATTCAGCCATTTCAATGCTAAATTTTATGCTAATTCCTGTGTCAAGGTTCTTTGTTCCTCTCACACAGCTTAAAAGCCGTGATCTGAACGTGGCTCTCTCACTCCAGCGCTGTCCTACCAGACAGTCTCGCCCCCCTTCACCTGATGAAGGCCGCTTGTGTTGTGGCCGAAACGTCGTGAGAATATTATTGTGTTATTTTATTTTATCAATTTATTATTTTATTCTCATTCTACGTGACTTTACCGAAAGAACCAAAGAAGATGAATCATTGCAGTCACGAAAGCTTTAAATCGAAATTTAACCGCCTCTACGGGGAGGGATTCCACACATCCTTAAGATCATTCAACAGACTTCGGGATAAGAAGGCTCAACTAATCGAGTCTCTCACCTTTCTGAAGAGATGCCGCGACTCTAAGGTAATACCAACCGCATTTACACTAACCTCTGCTGTTGCAACTTCTCTCAATGCAAAACGAATTCTAGCTAGAACTAGCTTCGCTCTTATCTCGGAAAAAATCAGACTTACACGCACCGAACTCGATCAGTTAGACAAGACACTCTACAAATCACACTTAAAATTGACAGCAACAATGTCTACATCGGATTGGGAACATGTAGACAATATGACTACCTCTTCGGCTGCCACTATGTCGAACAAATGTAGGGACAATTTGATTTCCAAATTCAATCACCTCTCCAGCAAAAAATCGGATCCACACACCGAAAAGATAGACGTCAACAAAGTCGTAATTAATCGCAGTAACAGTTCCATTTCTGATGGTCTGAAATCCGTTTTAGCTAAAGGTCTAAACTTTGCTGTCACACCGAGACACTTACCGGTTAATGATATCATTGCCCATGTTGACGTTGCACTCAAGGGCTTGAGTCACATCTCTGCAGACGTAGCAAGATCTGAAATCGCTGCAACCCTCAAAAACGCTAAGTTGCCACCCAGCAACATCAGCAAAGACGAACGTTTTGAATTATCTCAATTAAAAAAGAGGGATGATATTGTCGTTCTCTCAGCCGACAAAGGCAATGCCACTGTCATCATGGACAAAACAGAATATAACAACAAAATTCAAGAACTACTCAACGATGGCAGCTATACAAAAATAAAAAGAGATCCCACCAACAGCCTGGTCACCAAAACGAACAAAATTATCTCTGATTCAACAGCATTAATTGATGAGATCAAACAGTTCTCGTTGAAACCCTCTGCTGCCAGACCACCAAGATTATATGGCCTTCCAAAGATACACAAAGAAGATACACCCCTTCGTCCCATTGTCTCTACTATCAGCTCCCCCACCTACAAACTGGCACGTTTTCTGGCTGATATACTGCGACCTTTCACTGGAAAAACCACCTCTGCGGTACTAAATTCTACTCACCTGGTATCGACAATCAAAGACATTTCCCTGTCCCCAAACGACCTGCTTGTCAGTTTTGATGTGGTGTCCTTGTTCACCAAAGTCCCGGTACCTGACACCATCGCTATCATTGAAGACCTGGTTCATCAAGGACTGCATACTGATGTACCCCCCCTGGTGAGACATTGCTTAACCAACACATACTTCACCTGGAATGGAACTTTCTACAAACAAACTGAGGGCACCCCAATGGGCTCCCCCCTATCTCCGGTTGTAGCCAACGTATTCATGGAAAAATTTGAAACTGACGCCATCCAGACTGCCACTCTACGCCCGACCTTATGGAAGAGGTACGTTGATGACACCTTTGTCATCTGGCCACATGGCCAGCCTGCTCTAGACCAATTCCGCGACCACATCAATTCCATACACCCAGCCATCAGATTTACCATGGAGGTCGAAAAAGATGGCAAACTACCCTTTCTGGATGTCTTAATTAAAAGGAGACATGATGGTTCAA
>NW_027423013.1:1962500-1965000 GCF_048934315.1 Petromyzon marinus
ATAGTGCAGGTGCGATGGAAATCTTTTCTCGTTTTGGTGCGTGCTACATTTTTACGGATAGACCCCGTGAAACGCTAGAAATTGGCGGGGATGTGTCTCTTGTGGCTCACGGGGCTGTTAGGGTGGCACAGAAATCCCTCGGAATGGGAAAACGGGTCATTTTCGTGTTGCCACATTGCATGCGAACGGCATGAAACTTCCAGAGGCATTTGCAGCAGGAATGCATGTGCAGTCAAAAAAGTGAATATTTTTCACGGATAGACCCCGTGAAACGCTAGAAATTGGCGGCGATGTCTCTCTTGTGGCTCACGGGGCTGTTAGGGTGGCACAGAAATCCCTCGGAATGGGAAAACGGGTCATTTTCGTGTCGCCACATTGCATGCGAACCGCATGAAACTTCCAGAGGCATTTGCAGCAGAAATGCATGTGCAGTCAAAAAATTGAATATTTTTCACGGATAGACCCCGTGAAACGCTAGAAATTGGCGGGGATGTGTCTCTTGTGGCTCACGGGGCTGTTAGGGTGGCACAGAAATCCCTCGGAATGGGAAAAAACGGGTCATTTTCGTGTCGCCACATTGCATGCGAACCGCATGAAACTTCCAGAGGCATTTGCAGCAGGAATGCATGTGCACTCAAAAAATGTGATATTTTTCACGGAGAGACCCCGTGAAACGCTAGAAGTGGGCGGGGATGTCTCTCTTGTGGCTCACGGGGCTGTTAGGGTGGCACAGAAATCCCTCGGAATGGGAAAACGGGTCATTTTCGTGTCGCCACATTGCATACGAACCGCATGAAACTTCCAGAGGCATTTGCAGCAGGAATGCATGTGCACTCAAAAAAGTGAATATTTCTCACGGATAGACCCCGTGATACGCTAGAAATTGGCGGGGATGTCTCTCTTGTGGCTCACGGGGCTGTTAGGGTGGCACAGAAATCCCTCGGAATGGGAAAACGGGTCATTTTCGTGTCGCCACATTGCATGCGAACCGCATGCAACTTCCAGAGGCATTTGCAGCAGAAATGCATGTGCAGTCAAAAAAAATTTGATATTTTTCACGGATAGACCCCGTGAAACGCTAGAAATTGGCGGGGATGTGTCTCTTGTGGCTCACGGGGCTGTTCGGGTCGCACAGAAATCCCTGGGAATGGGAAAACGGGTCATTTTCGTGTTGCCACATTGCGTACGAACCGCATGAAACTTCCAGAGGCATTTGCAGCAGGAATGCATGTGCACTCAAAAACTTCTATATGTTTCACGGATAGACCCCGTGAAACGCTAGAAATTGGCGGGGATGTGTCTCTTGTGGCTCACGGGGCTGTTAGGGTGGCACAGAACTCCCTCGGAATGGGAAAAGGGGTCATTTTCGTGTTGCCACATTGCATAGGAACGCCATGAAACTTCCAGAGGCATTTGCAGCAGAAAGGCACGTGCACTCAAAAATTTTAATATTTTTCACGCATAGACCCCGTCAAACGCTAGAAGTTGGCGGGGATGTCTCTCTTGTGGCTCACGGGGCTGTTAGGGTCGCACAGAAATGCCTCGGAATGGGAAAACGGGTCATTTTTGTGTGGCCACATTGCATAGGAACGGCATGAAACTTCCAGAGGCATTTGCAGCAGGAATGCATGTGCACTCAAAAACGTCTATATTTTTCACGGATAGACCCCGTGAAACGCTATAAATTGGCGGGGATGTCTCTCTTGTGGCTCACGGGCGCTGTTAGTTAGGGTCGCACAGAAATCCCTCGGAATGGGAAAAGGGGTCATTTTCGTGTTGCCACATTGCGTACGAACGGCATGAAACTTCCAGAGGCATCTGCAGCAGAAATGCATGTGCACTCAAAAACGTCTATATTTTTCACGGATAGACCCCGTGAAACGCTAGAAATTGGCGGGGATGTGTCTCTTGTGGCTCACGGGGCTGTTAGGGTCGCACAGAAATCCCTCGGAATGGGAAAACGGGTCATTTTCGTGTTGCCACAATTGGCATACGAACGGCATGAAACTTCCAGAGGCATTTGCAGCAGAAATGCATGTGCACTCAAAAACGTGAATATTTTTTCACGGATAGACCCCGTCAAACGCTCGAATTTGGCGGGGATGTTTCTCTTGTGGGTCACGGGGCTGTTCGGCTCGCACAGAACTCCCTTGGTCCACCTGATTCGTGCATACAGGCAGCAACTAAAACTCTGTAAACCTGCTGTGAGGACATCTAAACAGTGGACCAGTGAGGCTGTGGAAGATTTGCGGGCGTGCTTAGACTGTACTGACTGGGATATGTTCACGACTGCTACCAATAGTCTGGATGAACTCACAGAGGCTGTGTACATCAGCTTCTGTGAGGACTGCTGTATCCCAACACGTACCAGGGTGAACTTTAACAACAACAAGCCCTGGTTCTCAGCAAAGCTCAAAAGGTTGAGGTTGGAGAAGGAGGAAGCGTTTAGGAGTGGGGATAGAGACAGATTCAAGGAGTCGAAGAACAGGTTTAGCAAAGC
>NW_027423013.1:1987500-1990000 GCF_048934315.1 Petromyzon marinus
GAAATTGGCGGGGATGTGTCTCTTGTGGCTCACGGGGCTGTTAGGGTGGCACAGAAATCCCTCGGAATGGGAAAACGGGTCATTTTCGTGTTGCCACATTGCATGCGAACGGCATGAAACTTCCAGAGGCATTTGCAGCAGGAATGCATGTGCAGTCAAAAAAGTGAATATTTTTCACGGATAGACCCCGTGAAACGCTAGAAATTGGCGGCGATGTCTCTCTTGTGGCTCACGGGGCTGTTAGGGTGGCACAGAAATCCCTCGGAATGGGAAAACGGGTCATTTTCGTGTCGCCACATTGCATGCGAACCGCATGAAACTTCCAGAGGCATTTGCAGCAGAAATGCATGTGCAGTCAAAAAATTGAATATTTTTCACGGATAGACCCCGTGAAACGCTAGAAATTGGCGGGGATGTGTCTCTTGTGGCTCACGGGGCTGTTAGGGTGGCACAGAAATCCCTCGGAATGGGAAAAAACGGGTCATTTTCGTGTCGCCACATTGCATGCGAACCGCATGAAACTTCCAGAGGCATTTGCAGCAGGAATGCATGTGCACTCAAAAAATGTGATATTTTTCACGGAGAGACCCCGTGAAACGCTAGAAGTGGGCGGGGATGTCTCTCTTGTGGCTCACGGGGCTGTTAGGGTGGCACAGAAATCCCTCGGAATGGGAAAACGGGTCATTTTCGTGTCGCCACATTGCATACGAACCGCATGAAACTTCCAGAGGCATTTGCAGCAGGAATGCATGTGCACTCAAAAAAGTGAATATTTCTCACGGATAGACCCCGTGATACGCTAGAAATTGGCGGGGATGTCTCTCTTGTGGCTCACGGGGCTGTTAGGGTGGCACAGAAATCCCTCGGAATGGGAAAACGGGTCATTTTCGTGTCGCCACATTGCATGCGAACCGCATGCAACTTCCAGAGGCATTTGCAGCAGAAATGCATGTGCAGTCAAAAAAAAATTGATATTTTTCACGGATAGACCCCGTGAAACGCTAGAAATTGGCGGGGATGTGTCTCTTGTGGCTCACGGGGCTGTTCGGGTCGCACAGAAATCCCTGGGAATGGGAAAACGGGTCATTTTCGTGTTGCCACATTGCGTACGAACCGCATGAAACTTCCAGAGGCATTTGCAGCAGGAATGCATGTGCACTCAAAAACTTCTATATGTTTCACGGATAGACCCCGTGAAACGCTAGAAATTGGCGGGGATGTGTCTCTTGTGGCTCACGGGGCTGTTAGGGTGGCACAGAACTCCCTCGGAATGGGAAAAGGGGTCATTTTCGTGTTGCCACATTGCATAGGAACGCCATGAAACTTCCAGAGGCATTTGCAGCAGAAAGGCACGTGCACTCAAAAATTTTAATATTTTTCACGCATAGACCCCGTCAAACGCTAGAAGTTGGCGGGGATGTCTCTCTTGTGGCTCACGGGGCTGTTAGGGTCGCACAGAAATGCCTCGGAATGGGAAAACGGGTCATTTTTGTGTGGCCACATTGCATAGGAACGGCATGAAACTTCCAGAGGCATTTGCAGCAGGAATGCATGTGCACTCAAAAACGTCTATATTTTTCACGGATAGACCCCGTGAAACGCTATAAATTGGCGGGGATGTCTCTCTTGTGGCTCACGGGCGCTGTTAGTTAGGGTCGCACAGAAATCCCTCGGAATGGGAAAAGGGGTCATTTTCGTGTTGCCACATTGCGTACGAACGGCATGAAACTTCCAGAGGCATCTGCAGCAGAAATGCATGTGCACTCAAAAACGTCTATATTTTTCACGGATAGACCCCGTGAAACGCTAGAAATTGGCGGGGATGTGTCTCTTGTGGCTCACGGGGCTGTTAGGGTCGCACAGAAATCCCTCGGAATGGGAAAACGGGTCATTTTCGTGTTGCCACAATTGGCATACGAACGGCATGAAACTTCCAGAGGCATTTGCAGCAGAAATGCATGTGCACTCAAAAACGTGAATATTTTTTCACGGATAGACCCCGTCAAACGCTCGAATTTGGCGGGGATGTTTCTCTTGTGGGTCACGGGGCTGTTCGGCTCGCACAGAACTCCCTTGGTCCACCTGATTCGTGCATACAGGCAGCAACTAAAACTCTGTAAACCTGCTGTGAGGACATCTAAACAGTGGACCAGTGAGGCTGTGGAAGATTTGCGGGCGTGCTTAGACTGTACTGACTGGGATATGTTCACGACTGCTACCAATAGTCTGGATGAACTCACAGAGGCTGTGTACATCAGCTTCTGTGAGGACTGCTGTATCCCAACACGTACCAGGGTGAACTTTAACAACAACAAGCCCTGGTTCTCAGCAAAGCTCAAAAGGTTGAGGTTGGAGAAGGAGGAAGCGTTTAGGAGTGGGGATAGAGACAGATTCAAGGAGTCGAAGAACAGGTTTAGCAAAGCGGTGAGAGAGGCTAAACGACTGTACTCAGAGACACTAAAACACCAGTTCTCTACTAACGACGCTGCTTCTGTCTGCC
>NW_027423013.1:2000000-2002500 GCF_048934315.1 Petromyzon marinus
ATGTCTCTCTTGTGGCTCACGGGGCTGTTAGGGTGGCACAGAAATCCCTCGGAATGGGAAAACGGGTCATTTTCGTGTCGCCACATTGCATACGAACCGCATGAAACTTCCAGAGGCATTTGCAGCAGGAATGCATGTGCACTCAAAAAAGTGAATATTTCTCACGGATAGACCCCGTGATACGCTAGAAATTGGCGGGGATGTCTCTCTTGTGGCTCACGGGGCTGTTAGGGTGGCACAGAAATCCCTCGGAATGGGAAAACGGGTCATTTTCGTGTCGCCACATTGCATGCGAACCGCATGCAACTTCCAGAGGCATTTGCAGCAGAAATGCATGTGCAGTCAAAAAAAAATTGATATTTTTCACGGATAGACCCCGTGAAACGCTAGAAATTGGCGGGGATGTGTCTCTTGTGGCTCACGGGGCTGTTCGGGTCGCACAGAAATCCCTGGGAATGGGAAAACGGGTCATTTTCGTGTTGCCACATTGCGTACGAACCGCATGAAACTTCCAGAGGCATTTGCAGCAGGAATGCATGTGCACTCAAAAACTTCTATATGTTTCACGGATAGACCCCGTGAAACGCTAGAAATTGGCGGGGATGTGTCTCTTGTGGCTCACGGGGCTGTTAGGGTGGCACAGAACTCCCTCGGAATGGGAAAAGGGGTCATTTTCGTGTTGCCACATTGCATAGGAACGCCATGAAACTTCCAGAGGCATTTGCAGCAGAAAGGCACGTGCACTCAAAAATTTTAATATTTTTCACGCATAGACCCCGTCAAACGCTAGAAGTTGGCGGGGATGTCTCTCTTGTGGCTCACGGGGCTGTTAGGGTCGCACAGAAATGCCTCGGAATGGGAAAACGGGTCATTTTTGTGTGGCCACATTGCATAGGAACGGCATGAAACTTCCAGAGGCATTTGCAGCAGGAATGCATGTGCACTCAAAAACGTCTATATTTTTCACGGATAGACCCCGTGAAACGCTATAAATTGGCGGGGATGTCTCTCTTGTGGCTCACGGGCGCTGTTAGTTAGGGTCGCACAGAAATCCCTCGGAATGGGAAAAGGGGTCATTTTCGTGTTGCCACATTGCGTACGAACGGCATGAAACTTCCAGAGGCATCTGCAGCAGAAATGCATGTGCACTCAAAAACGTCTATATTTTTCACGGATAGACCCCGTGAAACGCTAGAAATTGGCGGGGATGTGTCTCTTGTGGCTAACGGGGCTGTTAGGGTCGCACAGAAATCCCTCGGAATGGGAAAACGGGTCATTTTCGTGTTGCCACAATTGGCATACGAACGGCATGAAACTTCCAGAGGCATTTGCAGCAGAAATGCATGTGCACTCAAAAACGTGAATATTTTTTCACGGATAGACCCCGTCAAACGCTCGAATTTGGCGGGGATGTTTCTCTTGTGGGTCACGGGGCTGTTCGGCTCGCACAGAACTCCCTTCGTCCACCTGATTCGTGCATACAGGCAGCAACTAAAACTCTGTAAACCTGCTGTGAGGACATCTAAACAGTGGACCAGTGAGGCTGTGGAAGATTTGCGGGCGTGCTTAGACTGTACTGACTGGGATATGTTCACGACTGCTACCAATAGTCTGGATGAACTCACAGAGGCTGTGTACATCAGCTTCTGTGAGGACTGCTGTATCCCAACACGTACCAGGGTGAACTTTAACAACAACAAGCCCTGGTTCTCAGCAAAGCTCAAAAGGTTGAGGTTGGAGAAGGAGGAAGCGTTTAGGAGTGGGGATAGAGACAGATTCAAGGAGTCGAAGAACAGGTTTAGCAAAGCGGTGAGAGAGGCTAAACGACTGTACTCAGAGACACTAAAACACCAGTTCTCTACTAACGACGCTGCTTCTGTCTGCCAAAGGGCTCAGGCACATCACCAACTACAAACCCAGAGCGCCCCACACCACTAACGACTCCCGCCTAGCCAACGACCTGAACGAGTTCTACCGTAGATTTGAAAGACAATTGGACTGTCCTGAACCACCCCTTCCCACCCAAGAGGCCCCATCCCCCACCCATACTACAGAAACGACTCTCTCCTTTCAGGAGGGAGAAGTTAATGGGCTTTTCAAGAGGCAGAATCCACGCAAAGCAGCCGGGCCGGACTCTGTCTCTCCAGCCACCCTCAGGCACTGCGCTGACCAGCTATCTCCGGTGTTCACCAACATCTTTAACACCTCCCTGGAGACATGCCATGTACCAGCCTGTCTCAAGTCCTCCACCATCATCGCTGTGCCCAAAAAGCTAAGGCCAACAGGACTAAATGATTACAGACCGGTCGCCCTTACATCTGTGGTAATGAAGTCTTTTGAGCGCCTGCTCCTGGCACACCTCAAAGCCATCACAGACCCTCTCCTGGACCCCCTTCAGTTTGCCTACAGAGCCAACAGGTCTGTGGACGACGCAGTTAACATGGCCCTCCACTTCACCCTACAGCATGTGGACGCCCCAGCATCCTACGCCAGGATCCTG
>NW_027423013.1:2012500-2015000 GCF_048934315.1 Petromyzon marinus
TTCGTGTTGCCACATTGCGTACGAACCGCATGAAACTTCCAGAGGCATTTGCAGCAGGAATGCATGTGCACTCAAAAACTTCTATATGTTTCACGGATAGACCCCGTGAAACGCTAGAAATTGGCGGGGATGTGTCTCTTGTGGCTCACGGGGCTGTTAGGGTGGCACAGAACTCCCTCGGAATGGGAAAAGGGGTCATTTTCGTGTTGCCACATTGCATAGGAACGCCATGAAACTTCCAGAGGCATTTGCAGCAGAAAGGCACGTGCACTCAAAAATTTTAATATTTTTCACGCATAGACCCCGTCAAACGCTAGAAGTTGGCGGGGATGTCTCTCTTGTGGCTCACGGGGCTGTTAGGGTCGCACAGAAATCCCTCGGAATGGGAAAAGGGGTCATTTTCGTGTTGCCACATTGCGTACGAACGGCATGAAACTTCCAGAGGCATCTGCAGCAGAAATGCATGTGCACTCAAAAACGTCTATATTTTTCACGGATAGACCCCGTGAAACGCTAGAAATTGGCGGGGATGTGTCTCTTGTGGCTCACGGGGCTGTTAGGGTCGCACAGAAATCCCTCGGAATGGGAAAACGGGTCATTTTCGTGTTGCCACAATTGGCATACGAACGGCATGAAACTTCCAGAGGCATTTGCAGCAGAAATGCATGTGCACTCAAAAACGTGAATATTTTTTCACGGATAGACCCCGTCAAACGCTCGAATTTGGCGGGGATGTTTCTCTTGTGGGTCACGGGGCTGTTCGGCTCGCACAGAACTCCCTTGGTCCACCTGATTCGTGCATACAGGCAGCAACTAAAACTCTGTAAACCTGCTGTGAGGACATCTAAACAGTGGACCAGTGAGGCTGTGGAAGATTTGCGGGCGTGCTTAGACTGTACTGACTGGGATATGTTCACGACTGCTACCAATAGTCTGGATGAACTCACAGAGGCTGTGTACATCAGCTTCTGTGAGGACTGCTGTATCCCAACACGTACCAGGGTGAACTTTAACAACAACAAGCCCTGGTTCTCAGCAAAGCTCAAAAGGTTGAGGTTGGAGAAGGAGGAAGCGTTTAGGAGTGGGGATAGAGACAGATTCAAGGAGTCGAAGAACAGGTTTAGCAAAGCGGTGAGAGAGGCTAAACGACTGTACTCAGAGACACTAAAACACCAGTTCTCTACTAACGACGCTGCTTCTGTCTGCCAAAGGGCTCAGGCACATCACCAACTACAAACCCAGAGCGCCCCACACCACTAACGACTCCCGCCTAGCCAACGACCTGAACGAGTTCTACCGTAGATTTGAAAGACAATTGGACTGTCCTGAACCACCCCTTCCCACCCAAGAGGCCCCATCCCCCACCCATACTACAGAAACGACTCTCTCCTTTCAGGAGGGAGAAGTTAATGGGCTTTTCAAGAGGCAGAATCCACGCAAAGCAGCCGGGCCGGACTCTGTCTCTCCAGCCACCCTCAGGCACTGCGCTGACCAGCTGTCTCCGGTGTTCACCAACATCTTTAACACCTCCCTGGAGACATGCCATGTACCAGCCTGTCTCAAGTCCTCCACCATCATCGCTGTGCCCAAAAAGCTAAGGCCAACAGGACTAAATGATTACAGACCGGTCGCCCTTACATCTGTGGTAATGAAGTCTTTTGAGCGCCTGCTCCTGGCACACCTCAAAGCCATCACAGACCCTCTCCTGGACCCCCTTCAGTTTGCCTACAGAGCCAACAGGTCTGTGGACGACGCAGTTAACATGGCCCTCCACTTCACCCTACAGCATGTGGACGCCCCAGCATCCTACGCCAGGATCCTGTTTGTGGACTTCAGCTCTGCCTTCAACACCATCATCCCTGCCCTGCTTCAGGACAAGCTCTTCCAGCTGAACGTGCCCTACTCCACCTGCAGGTGGATCACAGACTTCCTCTCTGACAGGAAGCAGTGCGTTAAGCCGGGAACAGAAGTCTCTGACTCCAGGTCCATCAGCACGGGAACTCCTCAGGGCTGCGTCCTTTGCCCACTGCTCTTCTCCCTGTATACCAACAGCTGCGCCTCCAATCATCTGTCCGTCAAACTCTTGAAGTTTGTCGGACGACACCACCCTCATTGGGCTGATCTCTGGTGGGGATGAGTCTGACTATAGGTGGGAAGCTGACAACCTGGTGACCTGGTGTAGCCAGAACAACTTAGAGCTAAATGCTCTAAGGACAGTTGAGATGGTTGTGGACTTCAGGAAGAATACAGCCCCACTCACCGCCATCACCCTGTTAGACTCCGCAGTCAAAATTGTGGAGTCCTTCCGCTTCCTGGGCACTATTCTCTGCCGGGACCTCAAGTGGGAACTGAACATCAGCTCCCTCGCCAAGAGAGCTCAACAGAGGATGTACTTTCGACGGCAGCTGAAGAAATGCAACCTGCCAAAGACAATGATGGTGCAATTCTATACAGCGATCATTGAATCCATCCTCACCTCCTCCATAACCGTCTGGTACGC
>NW_027423013.1:2025000-2027500 GCF_048934315.1 Petromyzon marinus
GGGTGGCACAGAAATCCCTCGGAATGGGAAAACGGGTCATTTTCGTGTCGCCACATTGCATGCGAACCGCATGCAACTTCCAGAGGCATTTGCAGCAGAAATGCATGTGCAGTCAAAAAAAAATTGATATTTTTCACGGATAGACCCCGTGAAACGCTAGAAATTGGCGGGGATGTGTCTCTTGTGGCTCACGGGGCTGTTCGGGTCGCACAGAAATCCCTGGGAATGGGAAAACGGGTCATTTTCGTGTTGCCACATTGCGTACGAACCGCATGAAACTTCCAGAGGCATTTGCAGCAGGAATGCATGTGCACTCAAAAACTTCTATATGTTTCACGGATAGACCCCGTGAAACGCTAGAAATTGGCGGGGATGTGTCTCTTGTGGCTCACGGGGCTGTTAGGGTGGCACAGAACTCCCTCGGAATGGGAAAAGGGGTCATTTTCGTGTTGCCACATTGCATAGGAACGCCATGAAACTTCCAGAGGCATTTGCAGCAGAAAGGCACGTGCACTCAAAAATTTTAATATTTTTCACGCATAGACCCCGTCAAACGCTAGAAGTTGGCGGGGATGTCTCTCTTGTGGCTCACGGGGCTGTTAGGGTCGCACAGAAATGCCTCGGAATGGGAAAACGGGTCATTTTTGTGTGGCCACATTGCATAGGAACGGCATGAAACTTCCAGAGGCATTTGCAGCAGGAATGCATGTGCACTCAAAAACGTCTATATTTTTCACGGATAGACCCCGTGAAACGCTATAAATTGGCGGGGATGTCTCTCTTGTGGCTCACGGGCGCTGTTAGTTAGGGTCGCACAGAAATCCCTCGGAATGGGAAAAGGGGTCATTTTCGTGTTGCCACATTGCGTACGAACGGCATGAAACTTCCAGAGGCATCTGCAGCAGAAATGCATGTGCACTCAAAAACGTCTATATTTTTCACGGATAGACCCCGTGAAACGCTAGAAATTGGCGGGGATGTGTCTCTTGTGGCTCACGGGGCTGTTAGGGTCGCACAGAAATCCCTCGGAATGGGAAAACGGGTCATTTTCGTGTTGCCACAATTGGCATACGAACGGCATGAAACTTCCAGAGGCATTTGCAGCAGAAATGCATGTGCACTCAAAAACGTGAATATTTTTTCACGGATAGACCCCGTCAAACGCTCGAATTTGGCGGGGATGTTTCTCTTGTGGGTCACGGGGCTGTTCGGCTCGCACAGAACTCCCTTGGTCCACCTGATTCGTGCATACAGGCAGCAACTAAAACTCTGTAAACCTGCTGTGAGGACATCTAAACAGTGGACCAGTGAGGCTGTGGAAGATTTGCGGGCGTGCTTAGACTGTACTGACTGGGATATGTTCACGACTGCTACCAATAGTCTGGATGAACTCACAGAGGCTGTGTACATCAGCTTCTGTGAGGACTGCTGTATCCCAACACGTACCAGGGTGAACTTTAACAACAACAAGCCCTGGTTCTCAGCAAAGCTCAAAAGGTTGAGGTTGGAGAAGGAGGAAGCGTTTAGGAGTGGGGATAGAGACAGATTCAAGGAGTCGAAGAACAGGTTTAGCAAAGCGGTGAGAGAGGCTAAACGACTGTACTCAGAGACACTAAAACACCAGTTCTCTACTAACGACGCTGCTTCTGTCTGCCAAAGGGCTCAGGCACATCACCAACTACAAACCCAGAGCGCCCCACACCACTAACGACTCCCGCCTAGCCAACGACCTGAACGAGTTCTACCGTAGATTTGAAAGACAATTGGACTGTCCTGAACCACCCCTTCCCACCCAAGAGGCCCCATCCCCCACCCATACTACAGAAACGACTCTCTCCTTTCAGGAGGGAGAAGTTAATGGGCTTTTCAAGAGGCAGAATCCACGCAAAGCAGCCGGGCCGGACTCTGTCTCTCCAGCCACCCTCAGGCACTGCGCTGACCAGCTGTCTCCGGTGTTCACCAACATCTTTAACACCTCCCTGGAGACATGCCATGTACCAGCCTGTCTCAAGTCCTCCACCATCATCGCTGTGCCCAAAAAGCTAAGGCCAACAGGACTAAATGATTACAGACCGGTCGCCCTTACATCTGTGGTAATGAAGTCTTTTGAGCGCCTGCTCCTGGCACACCTCAAAGCCATCACAGACCCTCTCCTGGACCCCCTTCAGTTTGCCTACAGAGCCAACAGGTCTGTGGACGACGCAGTTAACATGGCCCTCCACTTCACCCTACAGCATGTGGACGCCCCAGCATCCTACGCCAGGATCCTGTTTGTGGACTTCAGCTCTGCCTTCAACACCATCATCCCTGCCCTGCTTCAGGACAAGCTCTTCCAGCTGAACGTGCCCTACTCCACCTGCAGGTGGATCACAGACTTCCTCTCTGACAGGAAGCAGTGCGTTAAGCCGGGAACAGAAGTCTCTGACTCCAGGTCCATCAGCACGGGAACTCCTCAGGGCTGCGTCCTTTGCCCACTGCTCTTCTCCCTGTATACCAACAG
>NW_027423013.1:2037500-2040000 GCF_048934315.1 Petromyzon marinus
ATGAAACTTCCAGAGGCATTTGCAGCAGAAAGGCACGTGCACTCAAAAATTTTAATATTTTTCACGCATAGACCCCGTCAAACGCTAGAAGTTGGCGGGGATGTCTCTCTTGTGGCTCACGGGGCTGTTAGGGTCGCACAGAAATGCCTCGGAATGGGAAAACGGGTCATTTTTGTGTGGCCACATTGCATAGGAACGGCATGAAACTTCCAGAGGCATTTGCAGCAGGAATGCATGTGCACTCAAAAACGTCTATATTTTTCACGGATAGACCCCGTGAAACGCTATAAATTGGCGGGGATGTCTCTCTTGTGGCTCACGGGCGCTGTTAGTTAGGGTCGCACAGAAATCCCTCGGAATGGGAAAAGGGGTCATTTTCGTGTTGCCACATTGCGTACGAACGGCATGAAACTTCCAGAGGCATCTGCAGCAGAAATGCATGTGCACTCAAAAACGTCTATATTTTTCACGGATAGACCCCGTGAAACGCTAGAAATTGGCGGGGATGTGTCTCTTGTGGCTCACGGGGCTGTTAGGGTCGCACAGAAATCCCTCGGAATGGGAAAACGGGTCATTTTCGTGTTGCCACAATTGGCATACGAACGGCATGAAACTTCCAGAGGCATTTGCAGCAGAAATGCATGTGCACTCAAAAACGTGAATATTTTTTCACGGATAGACCCCGTCAAACGCTCGAATTTGGCGGGGATGTTTCTCTTGTGGGTCACGGGGCTGTTCGGCTCGCACAGAACTCCCTTGGTCCACCTGATTCGTGCATACAGGCAGCAACTAAAACTCTGTAAACCTGCTGTGAGGACATCTAAACAGTGGACCAGTGAGGCTGTGGAAGATTTGCGGGCGTGCTTAGACTGTACTGACTGGGATATGTTCACGACTGCTACCAATAGTCTGGATGAACTCACAGAGGCTGTGTACATCAGCTTCTGTGAGGACTGCTGTATCCCAACACGTACCAGGGTGAACTTTAACAACAACAAGCCCTGGTTCTCAGCAAAGCTCAAAAGGTTGAGGTTGGAGAAGGAGGAAGCGTTTAGGAGTGGGGATAGAGACAGATTCAAGGAGTCGAAGAACAGGTTTAGCAAAGCGGTGAGAGAGGCTAAACGACTGTACTCAGAGACACTAAAACACCAGTTCTCTACTAACGACGCTGCTTCTGTCTGCCAAAGGGCTCAGGCACATCACCAACTACAAACCCAGAGCGCCCCACACCACTAACGACTCCCGCCTAGCCAACGACCTGAACGAGTTCTACCGTAGATTTGAAAGACAATTGGACTGTCCTGAACCACCCCTTCCCACCCAAGAGGCCCCATCCCCCACCCATACTACAGAAACGACTCTCTCCTTTCAGGAGGGAGAAGTTAATGGGCTTTTCAAGAGGCAGAATCCACGCAAAGCAGCCGGGCCGGACTCTGTCTCTCCAGCCACCCTCAGGCACTGCGCTGACCAGCTGTCTCCGGTGTTCACCAACATCTTTAACACCTCCCTGGAGACATGCCATGTACCAGCCTGTCTCAAGTCCTCCACCATCATCGCTGTGCCCAAAAAGCTAAGGCCAACAGGACTAAATGATTACAGACCGGTCGCCCTTACATCTGTGGTAATGAAGTCTTTTGAGCGCCTGCTCCTGGCACACCTCAAAGCCATCACAGACCCTCTCCTGGACCCCCTTCAGTTTGCCTACAGAGCCAACAGGTCTGTGGACGACGCAGTTAACATGGCCCTCCACTTCACCCTACAGCATGTGGACGCCCCAGCATCCTACGCCAGGATCCTGTTTGTGGACTTCAGCTCTGCCTTCAACACCATCATCCCTGCCCTGCTTCAGGACAAGCTCTTCCAGCTGAACGTGCCCTACTCCACCTGCAGGTGGATCACAGACTTCCTCTCTGACAGGAAGCAGTGCGTTAAGCCGGGAACAGAAGTCTCTGACTCCAGGTCCATCAGCACGGGAACTCCTCAGGGCTGCGTCCTTTGCCCACTGCTCTTCTCCCTGTATACCAACAGCTGCGCCTCCAATCATCTGTCCGTCAAACTCTTGAAGTTTGTCGGACGACACCACCCTCATTGGGCTGATCTCTGGTGGGGATGAGTCTGACTATAGGTGGGAAGCTGACAACCTGGTGACCTGGTGTAGCCAGAACAACTTAGAGCTAAATGCTCTAAGGACAGTTGAGATGGTTGTGGACTTCAGGAAGAATACAGCCCCACTCACCGCCATCACCCTGTTAGACTCCGCAGTCAAAATTGTGGAGTCCTTCCGCTTCCTGGGCACTATTCTCTGCCGGGACCTCAAGTGGGAACTGAACATCAGCTCCCTCGCCAAGAGAGCTCAACAGAGGATGTACTTTCGACGGCAGCTGAAGAAATGCAACCTGCCAAAGACAATGATGGTGCAATTCTATACAGCGATCATTGAATCCATCCTCACCTCCTCCATAACCGTCTGGTACGCTGCTGCCACTGCCAAGGACAAGAG
>NW_027423013.1:2052500-2055000 GCF_048934315.1 Petromyzon marinus
ACATTGCATGCGAACCGCATGAAACTTCCAGAGGCATTTGCAGCAGAAATGCATGTGCAGTCAAAAAATTGAATATTTTTCACGGATAGACCCCGTGAAACGCTAGAAATTGGCGGGGATGTGTCTCTTGTGGCTCACGGGGCTGTTAGGGTGGCACAGAAATCCCTCGGAATGGGAAAAAACGGGTCATTTTCGTGTCGCCACATTGCATGCGAACCGCATGAAACTTCCAGAGGCATTTGCAGCAGGAATGCATGTGCACTCAAAAAATGTGATATTTTTCACGGAGAGACCCCGTGAAACGCTAGAAGTGGGCGGGGATGTCTCTCTTGTGGCTCACGGGGCTGTTAGGGTGGCACAGAAATCCCTCGGAATGGGAAAACGGGTCATTTTCGTGTCGCCACATTGCATACGAACCGCATGAAACTTCCAGAGGCATTTGCAGCAGGAATGCATGTGCACTCAAAAAAGTGAATATTTCTCACGGATAGACCCCGTGATACGCTAGAAATTGGCGGGGATGTCTCTCTTGTGGCTCACGGGGCTGTTAGGGTGGCACAGAAATCCCTCGGAATGGGAAAACGGGTCATTTTCGTGTCGCCACATTGCATGCGAACCGCATGCAACTTCCAGAGGCATTTGCAGCAGAAATGCATGTGCAGTCAAAAAAAATTTGATATTTTTCACGGATAGACCCCGTGAAACGCTAGAAATTGGCGGGGATGTGTCTCTTGTGGCTCACGGGGCTGTTCGGGTCGCACAGAAATCCCTGGGAATGGGAAAACGGGTCATTTTCGTGTTGCCACATTGCGTACGAACCGCATGAAACTTCCAGAGGCATTTGCAGCAGGAATGCATGTGCACTCAAAAACTTCTATATGTTTCACGGATAGACCCCGTGAAACGCTAGAAATTGGCGGGGATGTGTCTCTTGTGGCTCACGGGGCTGTTAGGGTGGCACAGAACTCCCTCGGAATGGGAAAAGGGGTCATTTTCGTGTTGCCACATTGCATAGGAACGCCATGAAACTTCCAGAGGCATTTGCAGCAGAAAGGCACGTGCACTCAAAAATTTTAATATTTTTCACGCATAGACCCCGTCAAACGCTAGAAGTTGGCGGGGATGTCTCTCTTGTGGCTCACGGGGCTGTTAGGGTCGCACAGAAATGCCTCGGAATGGGAAAACGGGTCATTTTTGTGTGGCCACATTGCATAGGAACGGCATGAAACTTCCAGAGGCATTTGCAGCAGGAATGCATGTGCACTCAAAAACGTCTATATTTTTCACGGATAGACCCCGTGAAACGCTATAAATTGGCGGGGATGTCTCTCTTGTGGCTCACGGGCGCTGTTAGTTAGGGTCGCACAGAAATCCCTCGGAATGGGAAAAGGGGTCATTTTCGTGTTGCCACATTGCGTACGAACGGCATGAAACTTCCAGAGGCATCTGCAGCAGAAATGCATGTGCACTCAAAAACGTCTATATTTTTCACGGATAGACCCCGTGAAACGCTAGAAATTGGCGGGGATGTGTCTCTTGTGGCTCACGGGGCTGTTAGGGTCGCACAGAAATCCCTCGGAATGGGAAAACGGGTCATTTTCGTGTTGCCACAATTGGCATACGAACGGCATGAAACTTCCAGAGGCATTTGCAGCAGAAATGCATGTGCACTCAAAAACGTGAATATTTTTTCACGGATAGACCCCGTCAAACGCTCGAATTTGGCGGGGATGTTTCTCTTGTGGGTCACGGGGCTGTTCGGCTCGCACAGAACTCCCTTGGTCCACCTGATTCGTGCATACAGGCAGCAACTAAAACTCTGTAAACCTGCTGTGAGGACATCTAAACAGTGGACCAGTGAGGCTGTGGAAGATTTGCGGGCGTGCTTAGACTGTACTGACTGGGATATGTTCACGACTGCTACCAATAGTCTGGATGAACTCACAGAGGCTGTGTACATCAGCTTCTGTGAGGACTGCTGTATCCCAACACGTACCAGGGTGAACTTTAACAACAACAAGCCCTGGTTCTCAGCAAAGCTCAAAAGGTTGAGGTTGGAGAAGGAGGAAGCGTTTAGGAGTGGGGATAGAGACAGATTCAAGGAGTCGAAGAACAGGTTTAGCAAAGCGGTGAGAGAGGCTAAACGACTGTACTCAGAGACACTAAAACACCAGTTCTCTACTAACGACGCTGCTTCTGTCTGCCAAAGGGCTCAGGCACATCACCAACTACAAACCCAGAGCGCCCCACACCACTAACGACTCCCGCCTAGCCAACGACCTGAACGAGTTCTACCGTAGATTTGAAAGACAATTGGACTGTCCTGAACCACCCCTTCCCACCCAAGAGGCCCCATCCCCCACCCATACTACAGAAACGACTCTCTCCTTTCAGGAGGGAGAAGTTAATGGGCTTTTCAAGAGGCAGAATCCACGCAAAGCAGCCGGGCCGGACTCTGTCTCTCCAGCCACCCTCAGGCACTGCGCTGACCAGCTGTCTC
>NW_027423013.1:2065000-2067500 GCF_048934315.1 Petromyzon marinus
CGGCACACCACTTCGTCCTCACATGAGGTTACCATTGTCCATACAATAGTGCAGGTGCGATGGAAATCTTTTCTCGTTTTGGTGCGTGCTACATTTTTACGGATAGACCCCGTGAAACGCTAGAAATTGGCGGGGATGTGTCTCTTGTGGCTCACGGGGCTGTTAGGGTGGCACAGAAATCCCTCGGAATGGGAAAACGGGTCATTTTCGTGTTGCCACATTGCATGCGAACGGCATGAAACTTCCAGAGGCATTTGCAGCAGGAATGCATGTGCAGTCAAAAAAGTGAATATTTTTCACGGATAGACCCCGTGAAACGCTAGAAATTGGCGGCGATGTCTCTCTTGTGGCTCACGGGGCTGTTAGGGTGGCACAGAAATCCCTCGGAATGGGAAAACGGGTCATTTTCGTGTCGCCACATTGCATGCGAACCGCATGAAACTTCCAGAGGCATTTGCAGCAGAAATGCATGTGCAGTCAAAAAATTGAATATTTTTCACGGATAGACCCCGTGAAACGCTAGAAATTGGCGGGGATGTGTCTCTTGTGGCTCACGGGGCTGTTAGGGTGGCACAGAAATCCCTCGGAATGGGAAAAAAACGGGTCATTTTCGTGTCGCCACATTGCATGCGAACCGCATGAAACTTCCAGAGGCATTTGCAGCAGGAATGCATGTGCACTCAAAAAATGTGATATTTTTCACGGAGAGACCCCGTGAAACGCTAGAAGTGGGCGGGGATGTCTCTCTTGTGGCTCACGGGGCTGTTAGGGTGGCACAGAAATCCCTCGGAATGGGAAAACGGGTCATTTTCGTGTCGCCACATTGCATACGAACCGCATGAAACTTCCAGAGGCATTTGCAGCAGGAATGCATGTGCACTCAAAAAAGTGAATATTTCTCACGGATAGACCCCGTGATACGCTAGAAATTGGCGGGGATGTCTCTCTTGTGGCTCACGGGGCTGTTAGGGTGGCACAGAAATCCCTCGGAATGGGAAAACGGGTCATTTTCGTGTCGCCACATTGCATGCGAACCGCATGCAACTTCCAGAGGCATTTGCAGCAGAAATGCATGTGCAGTCAAAAAAAAATTGATATTTTTCACGGATAGACCCCGTGAAACGCTAGAAATTGGCGGGGATGTGTCTCTTGTGGCTCACGGGGCTGTTCGGGTCGCACAGAAATCCCTGGGAATGGGAAAACGGGTCATTTTCGTGTTGCCACATTGCGTACGAACCGCATGAAACTTCCAGAGGCATTTGCAGCAGGAATGCATGTGCACTCAAAAACTTCTATATGTTTCACGGATAGACCCCGTGAAACGCTAGAAATTGGCGGGGATGTGTCTCTTGTGGCTCACGGGGCTGTTAGGGTGGCACAGAACTCCCTCGGAATGGGAAAAGGGGTCATTTTCGTGTTGCCACATTGCATAGGAACGCCATGAAACTTCCAGAGGCATTTGCAGCAGAAAGGCACGTGCACTCAAAAATTTTAATATTTTTCACGCATAGACCCCGTCAAACGCTAGAAGTTGGCGGGGATGTCTCTCTTGTGGCTCACGGGGCTGTTAGGGTCGCACAGAAATGCCTCGGAATGGGAAAACGGGTCATTTTTGTGTGGCCACATTGCATAGGAACGGCATGAAACTTCCAGAGGCATTTGCAGCAGGAATGCATGTGCACTCAAAAACGTCTATATTTTTCACGGATAGACCCCGTGAAACGCTATAAATTGGCGGGGATGTCTCTCTTGTGGCTCACGGGCGCTGTTAGTTAGGGTCGCACAGAAATCCCTCGGAATGGGAAAAGGGGTCATTTTCGTGTTGCCACATTGCGTACGAACGGCATGAAACTTCCAGAGGCATCTGCAGCAGAAATGCATGTGCACTCAAAAACGTCTATATTTTTCACGGATAGACCCCGTGAAACGCTAGAAATTGGCGGGGATGTGTCTCTTGTGGCTCACGGGGCTGTTAGGGTCGCACAGAAATCCCTCGGAATGGGAAAACGGGTCATTTTCGTGTTGCCACAATTGGCATACGAACGGCATGAAACTTCCAGAGGCATTTGCAGCAGAAATGCATGTGCACTCAAAAACGTGAATATTTTTTCACGGATAGACCCCGTCAAACGCTCGAATTTGGCGGGGATGTTTCTCTTGTGGGTCACGGGGCTGTTCGGCTCGCACAGAACTCCCTTGGTCCACCTGATTCGTGCATACAGGCAGCAACTAAAACTCTGTAAACCTGCTGTGAGGACATCTAAACAGTGGACCAGTGAGGCTGTGGAAGATTTGCGGGCGTGCTTAGACTGTACTGACTGGGATATGTTCACGACTGCTACCAATAGTCTGGATGAACTCACAGAGGCTGTGTACATCAGCTTCTGTGAGGACTGCTGTATCCCAACACGTACCAGGGTGAACTTTAACAACAACAAGCCCTGGTTCTCAGCAAAGCTCAAAAGGTTGAGGTTGGAGAAGGAGGAAGCGTTTAGGAGTG
>NW_027423013.1:2077500-2080000 GCF_048934315.1 Petromyzon marinus
CAAAAAATTGAATATTTTTCACGGATAGACCCCGTGAAACGCTAGAAATTGGCGGGGATGTGTCTCTTGTGGCTCACGGGGCTGTTAGGGTGGCACAGAAATCCCTCGGAATGGGAAAAAACGGGTCATTTT
This sequence comes from Petromyzon marinus, assembly GCF_048934315.1. Lineage (NCBI taxonomy): Eukaryota > Metazoa > Chordata > Hyperoartia > Petromyzontiformes > Petromyzontidae > Petromyzon > Petromyzon marinus. Next base: position 2,077,633 of record NW_027423013.1, read on the forward strand.
CGTGTCGCCACATTGCATGCGAACCGCATGAAACTTCCAGAGGCATTTGCAGCAGGAATGCATGTGCACTCAAAAAATGTGATATTTTTCACGGAGAGACCCCGTGAAACGCTAGAAGTGGGCGGGGATGTCTCTCTTGTGGCTCACGGGGCTGTTAGGGTGGCACAGAAATCCCTCGGAATGGGAAAACGGGTCATTTTCGTGTCGCCACATTGCATACGAACCGCATGAAACTTCCAGAGGCATTTGCAGCAGGAATGCATGTGCACTCAAAAAAGTGAATATTTCTCACGGATAGACCCCGTGATACGCTAGAAATTGGCGGGGATGTCTCTCTTGTGGCTCACGGGGCTGTTAGGGTGGCACAGAAATCCCTCGGAATGGGAAAACGGGTCATTTTCGTGTCGCCACATTGCATGCGAACCGCATGCAACTTCCAGAGGCATTTGCAGCAGAAATGCATGTGCAGTCAAAAAAAAATTGATATTTTTCACGGATAGACCCCGTGAAACGCTAGAAATTGGCGGGGATGTGTCTCTTGTGGCTCACGGGGCTGTTCGGGTCGCACAGAAATCCCTGGGAATGGGAAAACGGGTCATTTTCGTGTTGCCACATTGCGTACGAACCGCATGAAACTTCCAGAGGCATTTGCAGCAGGAATGCATGTGCACTCAAAAACTTCTATATGTTTCACGGATAGACCCCGTGAAACGCTAGAAATTGGCGGGGATGTGTCTCTTGTGGCTCACGGGGCTGTTAGGGTGGCACAGAACTCCCTCGGAATGGGAAAAGGGGTCATTTTCGTGTTGCCACATTGCATAGGAACGCCATGAAACTTCCAGAGGCATTTGCAGCAGAAAGGCACGTGCACTCAAAAATTTTAATATTTTTCACGCATAGACCCCGTCAAACGCTAGAAGTTGGCGGGGATGTCTCTCTTGTGGCTCACGGGGCTGTTAGGGTCGCACAGAAATGCCTCGGAATGGGAAAACGGGTCATTTTTGTGTGGCCACATTGCATAGGAACGGCATGAAACTTCCAGAGGCATTTGCAGCAGGAATGCATGTGCACTCAAAAACGTCTATATTTTTCACGGATAGACCCCGTGAAACGCTATAAATTGGCGGGGATGTCTCTCTTGTGGCTCACGGGCGCTGTTAGTTAGGGTCGCACAGAAATCCCTCGGAATGGGAAAAGGGGTCATTTTCGTGTTGCCACATTGCGTACGAACGGCATGAAACTTCCAGAGGCATCTGCAGCAGAAATGCATGTGCACTCAAAAACGTCTATATTTTTCACGGATAGACCCCGTGAAACGCTAGAAATTGGCGGGGATGTGTCTCTTGTGGCTCACGGGGCTGTTAGGGTCGCACAGAAATCCCTCGGAATGGGAAAACGGGTCATTTTCGTGTTGCCACAATTGGCATACGAACGGCATGAAACTTCCAGAGGCATTTGCAGCAGAAATGCATGTGCACTCAAAAACGTGAATATTTTTTCACGGATAGACCCCGTCAAACGCTCGAATTTGGCGGGGATGTTTCTCTTGTGGGTCACGGGGCTGTTCGGCTCGCACAGAACTCCCTTGGTCCACCTGATTCGTGCATACAGGCAGCAACTAAAACTCTGTAAACCTGCTGTGAGGACATCTAAACAGTGGACCAGTGAGGCTGTGGAAGATTTGCGGGCGTGCTTAGACTGTACTGACTGGGATATGTTCACGACTGCTACCAATAGTCTGGATGAACTCACAGAGGCTGTGTACATCAGCTTCTGTGAGGACTGCTGTATCCCAACACGTACCAGGGTGAACTTTAACAACAACAAGCCCTGGTTCTCAGCAAAGCTCAAAAGGTTGAGGTTGGAGAAGGAGGAAGCGTTTAGGAGTGGGGATAGAGACAGATTCAAGGAGTCGAAGAACAGGTTTAGCAAAGCGGTGAGAGAGGCTAAACGACTGTACTCAGAGACACTAAAACACCAGTTCTCTACTAACGACGCTGCTTCTGTCTGCCAAAGGGCTCAGGCACATCACCAACTACAAACCCAGAGCGCCCCACACCACTAACGACTCCCGCCTAGCCAACGACCTGAACGAGTTCTACCGTAGATTTGAAAGACAATTGGACTGTCCTGAACCACCCCTTCCCACCCAAGAGGCCCCATCCCCCACCCATACTACAGAAACGACTCTCTCCTTTCAGGAGGGAGAAGTTAATGGGCTTTTCAAGAGGCAGAATCCACGCAAAGCAGCCGGGCCGGACTCTGTCTCTCCAGCCACCCTCAGGCACTGCGCTGACCAGCTGTCTCCGGTGTTCACCAACATCTTTAACACCTCCCTGGAGACATGCCATGTACCAGCCTGTCTCAA
>NW_027423013.1:2090000-2092500 GCF_048934315.1 Petromyzon marinus
GCGATGGAAATCTTTTCTCGTTTTGGTGCGTGCTACATTTTTACGGATAGACCCCGTGAAACGCTAGAAATTGGCGGGGATGTGTCTCTTGTGGCTCACGGGGCTGTTAGGGTGGCACAGAAATCCCTCGGAATGGGAAAACGGGTCATTTTCGTGTTGCCACATTGCATGCGAACGGCATGAAACTTCCAGAGGCATTTGCAGCAGGAATGCATGTGCAGTCAAAAAAGTGAATATTTTTCACGGATAGACCCCGTGAAACGCTAGAAATTGGCGGCGATGTCTCTCTTGTGGCTCACGGGGCTGTTAGGGTGGCACAGAAATCCCTCGGAATGGGAAAACGGGTCATTTTCGTGTCGCCACATTGCATGCGAACCGCATGAAACTTCCAGAGGCATTTGCAGCAGAAATGCATGTGCAGTCAAAAAATTGAATATTTTTCACGGATAGACCCCGTGAAACGCTAGAAATTGGCGGGGATGTGTCTCTTGTGGCTCACGGGGCTGTTAGGGTGGCACAGAAATCCCTCGGAATGGGAAAAAACGGGTCATTTTCGTGTCGCCACATTGCATGCGAACCGCATGAAACTTCCAGAGGCATTTGCAGCAGGAATGCATGTGCACTCAAAAAATGTGATATTTTTCACGGAGAGACCCCGTGAAACGCTAGAAGTGGGCGGGGATGTCTCTCTTGTGGCTCACGGGGCTGTTAGGGTGGCACAGAAATCCCTCGGAATGGGAAAACGGGTCATTTTCGTGTCGCCACATTGCATACGAACCGCATGAAACTTCCAGAGGCATTTGCAGCAGGAATGCATGTGCACTCAAAAAAGTGAATATTTCTCACGGATAGACCCCGTGATACGCTAGAAATTGGCGGGGATGTCTCTCTTGTGGCTCACGGGGCTGTTAGGGTGGCACAGAAATCCCTCGGAATGGGAAAACGGGTCATTTTCGTGTCGCCACATTGCATGCGAACCGCATGCAACTTCCAGAGGCATTTGCAGCAGAAATGCATGTGCAGTCAAAAAAAATTTGATATTTTTCACGGATAGACCCCGTGAAACGCTAGAAATTGGCGGGGATGTGTCTCTTGTGGCTCACGGGGCTGTTCGGGTCGCACAGAAATCCCTGGGAATGGGAAAACGGGTCATTTTCGTGTTGCCACATTGCGTACGAACCGCATGAAACTTCCAGAGGCATTTGCAGCAGGAATGCATGTGCACTCAAAAACTTCTATATGTTTCACGGATAGACCCCGTGAAACGCTAGAAATTGGCGGGGATGTGTCTCTTGTGGCTCACGGGGCTGTTAGGGTGGCACAGAACTCCCTCGGAATGGGAAAAGGGGTCATTTTCGTATTGCCACATTGCATAGGAACGCCATGAAACTTCCAGAGGCATTTGCAGCAGAAAGGCACGTGCACTCAAAAATTTTAATATTTTTCACGCATAGACCCCGTCAAACGCTAGAAGTTGGCGGGGATGTCTCTCTTGTGGCTCACGGGGCTGTTAGGGTCGCACAGAAATGCCTCGGAATGGGAAAACGGGTCATTTTTGTGTGGCCACATTGCATAGGAACGGCATGAAACTTCCAGAGGCATTTGCAGCAGGAATGCATGTGCACTCAAAAACGTCTATATTTTTCACGGATAGACCCCGTGAAACGCTATAAATTGGCGGGGATGTCTCTCTTGTGGCTCACGGGCGCTGTTAGTTAGGGTCGCACAGAAATCCCTCGGAATGGGAAAAGGGGTCATTTTCGTGTTGCCACATTGCGTACGAACGGCATGAAACTTCCAGAGGCATCTGCAGCAGAAATGCATGTGCACTCAAAAACGTCTATATTTTTCACGGATAGACCCCGTGAAACGCTAGAAATTGGCGGGGATGTGTCTCTTGTGGCTCACGGGGCTGTTAGGGTCGCACAGAAATCCCTCGGAATGGGAAAACGGGTCATTTTCGTGTTGCCACAATTGGCATACGAACGGCATGAAACTTCCAGAGGCATTTGCAGCAGAAATGCATGTGCACTCAAAAACGTGAATATTTTTTCACGGATAGACCCCGTCAAACGCTCGAATTTGGCGGGGATGTTTCTCTTGTGGGTCACGGGGCTGTTCGGCTCGCACAGAACTCCCTTGGTCCACCTGATTCGTGCATACAGGCAGCAACTAAAACTCTGTAAACCTGCTGTGAGGACATCTAAACAGTGGACCAGTGAGGCTGTGGAAGATTTGCGGGCGTGCTTAGACTGTACTGACTGGGATATGTTCACGACTGCTACCAATAGTCTGGATGAACTCACAGAGGCTGTGTACATCAGCTTCTGTGAGGACTGCTGTATCCCAACACGTACCAGGGTGAACTTTAACAACAACAAGCCCTGGTTCTCAGCAAAGCTCAAAAGGTTGAGGTTGGAGAAGGAGGAAGCGTTTAGGAGTGGGGATAGAGACAGATTCAAGGAGTCGAAGAACAGGTTTAGCAAAGCGGTGAGAGAGG
>NW_027423013.1:2102500-2105000 GCF_048934315.1 Petromyzon marinus
ATGTGTCTCTTGTGGCTCACGGGGCTGTTAGGGTGGCACAGAAATCCCTCGGAATGGGAAAAAACGGGTCATTTTCGTGTCGCCACATTGCATGCGAACCGCATGAAACTTCCAGAGGCATTTGCAGCAGGAATGCATGTGCACTCAAAAAATGTGATATTTTTCACGGAGAGACCCCGTGAAACGCTAGAAGTGGGCGGGGATGTCTCTCTTGTGGCTCACGGGGCTGTTAGGGTGGCACAGAAATCCCTCCGAATGGGAAAACGGGTCATTTTCGTGTCGCCACATTGCATACGAACCGCATGAAACTTCCAGAGGCATTTGCAGCAGGAATGCATGTGCACTCAAAAAAGTGAATATTTCTCACGGATAGACCCCGTGATACGCTAGAAATTGGCGGGGATGTCTCTCTTGTGGCTCACGGGGCTGTTAGGGTGGCACAGAAATCCCTCGGAATGGGAAAACGGGTCATTTTCGTGTCGCCACATTGCATGCGAACCGCATGCAACTTCCAGAGGCATTTGCAGCAGAAATGCATGTGCAGTCAAAAAAAAATTGATATTTTTCACGGATAGACCCCGTGAAACGCTAGAAATTGGCGGGGATGTGTCTCTTGTGGCTCACGGGGCTGTTCGGGTCGCACAGAAATCCCTGGGAATGGGAAAACGGGTCATTTTCGTGTTGCCACATTGCGTACGAACCGCATGAAACTTCCAGAGGCATTTGCAGCAGGAATGCATGTGCACTCAAAAACTTCTATATGTTTCACGGATAGACCCCGTGAAACGCTAGAAATTGGCGGGGATGTGTCTCTTGTGGCTCACGGGGCTGTTAGGGTGGCACAGAACTCCCTCGGAATGGGAAAAGGGGTCATTTTCGTGTTGCCACATTGCATAGGAACGCCATGAAACTTCCAGAGGCATTTGCAGCAGAAAGGCACGTGCACTCAAAAATTTTAATATTTTTCACGCATAGACCCCGTCAAACGCTAGAAGTTGGCGGGGATGTCTCTCTTGTGGTTCACGGGGCTGTTAGGGTCGCACAGAAATGCCTCGGAATGGGAAAACGGGTCATTTTTGTGTGGCCACATTGCATAGGAACGGCATGAAACTTCCAGAGGCATTTGCAGCAGGAATGCATGTGCACTCAAAAACGTCTATATTTTTCACGGATAGACCCCGTGAAACGCTATAAATTGGCGGGGATGTCTCTCTTGTGGCTCACGGGCGCTGTTAGTTAGGGTCGCACAGAAATCCCTCGGAATGGGAAAAGGGGTCATTTTCGTGTTGCCACATTGCGTACGAACGGCATGAAACTTCCAGAGGCATCTGCAGCAGAAATGCATGTGCACTCAAAAACGTCTATATTTTTCACGGATAGACCCCGTGAAACGCTAGAAATTGGCGGGGATGTGTCTCTTGTGGCTCACGGGGCTGTTAGGGTCGCACAGAAATCCCTCGGAATGGGAAAACGGGTCATTTTCGTGTTGCCACAATTGGCATACGAACGGCATGAAACTTCCAGAGGCATTTGCAGCAGAAATGCATGTGCACTCAAAAACGTGAATATTTTTTCACGGATAGACCCCGTCAAACGCTCGAATTTGGCGGGGATGTTTCTCTTGTGGGTCACGGGGCTGTTCGGCTCGCACAGAACTCCCTTGGTCCACCTGATTCGTGCATACAGGCAGCAACTAAAACTCTGTAAACCTGCTGTGAGGACATCTAAACAGTGGACCAGTGAGGCTGTGGAAGATTTGCGGGCGTGCTTAGACTGTACTGACTGGGATATGTTCACGACTGCTACCAATAGTCTGGATGAACTCACAGAGGCTGTGTACATCAGCTTCTGTGAGGACTGCTGTATCCCAACACGTACCAGGGTGAACTTTAACAACAACAACAAGCCCTGGTTCTCAGCAAAGCTCAAAAGGTTGAGGTTGGAGAAGGAGGAAGCGTTTAGGAGTGGGGATAGAGACAGATTCAAGGAGTCGAAGAACAGGTTTAGCAAAGCGGTGAGAGAGGCTAAACGACTGTACTCAGAGACACTAAAACACCAGTTCTCTACTAACGACGCTGCTTCTGTCTGCCAAAGGGCTCAGGCACATCACCAACTACAAACCCAGAGCGCCCCACACCACTAACGACTCCCGCCTAGCCAACGACCTGAACGAGTTCTACCGTAGATTTGAAAGACAATTGGACTGTCCTGAACCACCCCTTCCCACCCAAGAGGCCCCATCCCCCACCCATACTACAGAAACGACTCTCTCCTTTCAGGAGGGAGAAGTTAATGGGCTTTTCAAGAGGCAGAATCCACGCAAAGCAGCCGGGCCGGACTCTGTCTCTCCAGCCACCCTCAGGCACTGCGCTGACCAGCTGTCTCCGGTGTTCACCAACATCTTTAACACCTCCCTGGAGACATGCCATGTACCAGCCTGTCTCAAGTCCTCCACCATCATCGCTGTGCCCAAAAAGCTAAGGCCAACAGGACTAAATGA
>NW_027423013.1:2115000-2117500 GCF_048934315.1 Petromyzon marinus
GTGAAACGCTAGAAATTGGCGGGGATGTGTCTCTTGTGGCTCACGGGGCTGTTAGGGTGGCACAGAAATCCCTCGGAATGGGAAAACGGGTCATTTTCGTGTTGCCACATTGCATGCGAACGGCATGAAACTTCCAGAGGCATTTGCAGCAGGAATGCATGTGCAGTCAAAAAAGTGAATATTTTTCACGGATAGACCCCGTGAAACGCTAGAAATTGGCGGCGATGTCTCTCTTGTGGCTCACGGGGCTGTTAGGGTGGCACAGAAATCCCTCGGAATGGGAAAACGGGTCATTTTCGTGTCGCCACATTGCATGCGAACCGCATGAAACTTCCAGAGGCATTTGCAGCAGAAATGCATGTGCAGTCAAAAAATTGAATATTTTTCACGGATAGACCCCGTGAAACGCTAGAAATTGGCGGGGATGTGTCTCTTGTGGCTCACGGGGCTGTTAGGGTGGCACAGAAATCCCTCGGAATGGGAAAAAACGGGTCATTTTCGTGTCGCCACATTGCATGCGAACCGCATGAAACTTCCAGAGGCATTTGCAGCAGGAATGCATGTGCACTCAAAAAATGTGATATTTTTCACGGAGAGACCCCGTGAAACGCTAGAAGTGGGCGGGGATGTCTCTCTTGTGGCTCACGGGGCTGTTAGGGTGGCACAGAAATCCCTCGGAATGGGAAAACGGGTCATTTTCGTGTCGCCACATTGCATACGAACCGCATGAAACTTCCAGAGGCATTTGCAGCAGGAATGCATGTGCACTCAAAAAAGTGAATATTTCTCACGGATAGACCCCGTGATACGCTAGAAATTGGCGGGGATGTCTCTCTTGTGGCTCACGGGGCTGTTAGGGTGGCACAGAAATCCCTCGGAATGGGAAAACGGGTCATTTTCGTGTCGCCACATTGCATGCGAACCGCATGCAACTTCCAGAGGCATTTGCAGCAGAAATGCATGTGCAGTCAAAAAAAAATTGATATTTTTCACGGATAGACCACGTGAAACGCTAGAAATTGGCGGGGATGTGTCTCTTGTGGCTCACGGGGCTGTTCGGGTCGCACAGAAATCCCTGGGAATGGGAAAACGGGTCATTTTCGTGTTGCCACATTGCGTACGAACCACATGAAACTTCCAGAGGCATTTGCAGCAGGAATGCATGTGCACTCAAAAACTTCTATATGTTTCACGGATAGACCCCGTGAAACGCTAGAAATTGGCGGGGATGTGTCTCTTGTGGCTCACGGGGCTGTTAGGGTGGCACAGAACTCCCTCGGAATGGGAAAAGGGGTCATTTTCGTGTTGCCACATTGCATAGGAACGCCATGAAACTTCCAGAGGCATTTGCAGCAGAAAGGCACGTGCACTCAAAAATTTTAATATTTTTCACGCATAGACCCCGTCAAACGCTAGAAGTTGGCGGGGATGTCTCTCTTGTGGCTCACGGGGCTGTTAGGGTCGCACAGAAATGCCTCGGAATGGGAAAACGGGTCATTTTTGTGTGGCCACATTTCATAGGAACGGCATGAAACTTCCAGAGGCATTTGCAGCAGGAATGCATGTGCACTCAAAAACGTCTATATTTTTCACGGATAGACCCCGTGAAACGCTATAAATTGGCGGGGATGTCTCTCTTGTGGCTCACGGGCGCTGTTAGTTAGGGTCGCACAGAAATCCCTCGGAATGGGAAAAGGGGTCATTTTCGTGTTGCCACATTGCGTACGAACGGCATGAAACTTCCAGAGGCATCTGCAGCAGAAATGCATGTGCACTCAAAAACGTCTATATTTTTCACGGATAGACCCCGTGAAACGCTAGAAATTGGCGGGGATGTGTCTCTTGTGGCTCACGGGGCTGTTAGGGTCGCACAGAAATCCCTCGGAATGGGAAAACGGGTCATTTTCGTGTTGCCACAATTGGCATACGAACGGCATGAAACTTCCAGAGGCATTTGCAGCAGAAATGCATGTGCACTCAAAAACGTGAATATTTTTTCACGGATAGACCCCGTCAAACGCTCGAATTTGGCGGGGATGTTTCTCTTGTGGGTCACGGGGCTGTTCGGCTCGCACAGAACTCCCTTGGTCCACCTGATTCGTGCATACAGGCAGCAACTAAAACTCTGTAAACCTGCTGTGAGGACATCTAAACAGTGGACCAGTGAGGCTGTGGAAGATTTGCGGGCGTGCTTAGACTGTACTGACTGGGATATGTTCACGACTGCTACCAATAGTCTGGATGAACTCACAGAGGCTGTGTACATCAGCTTCTGTGAGGACTGCTGTATCCCAACACGTACCAGGGTGAACTTTAACAACAACAAGCCCTGGTTCTCAGCAAAGCTCAAAAGGTTGAGGTTGGAGAAGGAGGAAGCGTTTAGGAGTGGGGATAGAGACAGATTCAAGGAGTCGAAGAACAGGTTTAGCAAAGCGGTGAGAGAGGCTAAACGACTGTACTCAGAGACACTAAAACACCAGTTCTCTACTAACGACGCTGC
>NW_027423013.1:2127500-2130000 GCF_048934315.1 Petromyzon marinus
GGGAAAAAACGGGTCATTTTCGTGTCGCCACATTGCATGCGAACCGCATGAAACTTCCAGAGGCATTTGCAGCAGGAATGCATGTGCACTCAAAAAATGTGATATTTTTCACGGAGAGACCCCGTGAAACGCTAGAAGTGGGCGGGGATGTCTCTCTTGTGGCTCACGGGGCTGTTAGGGTGGCACAGAAATCCCTCGGAATGGGAAAACGGGTCATTTTCGTGTCGCCACATTGCATACGAACCGCATGAAACTTCCAGAGGCATTTGCAGCAAGAATGCATGTGCACTCAAAAAAGTGAATATTTCTCACGGATAGACCCCGTGATACGCTAGAAATTGGCGGGGATGTCTCTCTTGTGGCTCACGGGGCTGTTAGGGTGGCACAGAAATCCCTCGGAATGGGAAAACGGGTCATTTTCGTGTCGCCACATTGCATGCGAACCGCATGCAACTTCCAGAGGCATTTGCAGCAGAAATGCATGTGCAGTCAAAAAAAAATTGATATTTTTCACGGATAGACCCCGTGAAACGCTAGAAATTGGCGGGGATGTGTCTCTTGTGGCTCACGGGGCTGTTCGGGTCGCACAGAAATCCCTGGGAATGGGAAAACGGGTCATTTTCGTGTTGCCACATTGCGTACGAACCGCATGAAACTTCCAGAGGCATTTGCAGCAGGAATGCATGTGCACTCAAAAACTTCTATATGTTTCACGGATAGACCCCGTGAAACGCTAGAAATTGGCGGGGATGTGTCTCTTGTGGCTCACGGGGCTGTTAGGGTGGCACAGAACTCCCTCGGAATGGGAAAAGGGGTCATTTTCGTGTTGCCACATTGCATAGGAACGCCATGAAACTTCCAGAGGCATTTGCAGCAGAAAGGCACGTGCACTCAAAAATTTTAATATTTTTCACGCATAGACCCCGTCAAACGCTAGAAGTTGGCGGGGATGTCTCTCTTGTGGCTCACGGGGCTGTTAGGGTCGCACAGAAATGCCTCGGAATGGGAAAACGGGTCATTTTTGTGTGGCCACATTGCATAGGAACGGCATGAAACTTCCAGAGGCATTTGCAGCAGGAATGCATGTGCACTCAAAAACGTCTATATTTTTCACGGATAGACCCCGTGAAACGCTATAAATTGGCGGGGATGTCTCTCTTGTGGCTCACGGGCGCTGTTAGTTAGGGTCGCACAGAAATCCCTCGGAATGGGAAAAGGGGTCATTTTCGTGTTGCCACATTGCGTACGAACGGCATGAAACTTCCAGAGGCATCTGCAGCAGAAATGCATGTGCACTCAAAAACGTCTATATTTTTCACGGATAGACCCCGTGAAACGCTAGAAATTGGCGGGGATGTGTCTCTTGTGGCTCACGGGGCTGTTAGGGTCGCACAGAAATCCCTCGGAATGGGAAAACGGGTCATTTTCGTGTTGCCACAATTGGCATACGAACGGCATGAAACTTCCAGAGGCATTTGCAGCAGAAATGCATGTGCACTCAAAAACGTGAATATTTTTTCACGGATAGACCCCGTCAAACGCTCGAATTTGGCGGGGATGTTTCTCTTGTGGGTCACGGGGCTGTTCGGCTCGCACAGAACTCCCTTGGTCCACCTGATTCGTGCATACAGGCAGCAACTAAAACTCTGTAAACCTGCTGTGAGGACATCTAAACAGTGGACCAGTGAGGCTGTGGAAGATTTGCGGGCGTGCTTAGACTGTACTGACTGGGATATGTTCACGACTGCTACCAATAGTCTGGATGAACTCACAGAGGCTGTGTACATCAGCTTCTGTGAGGACTGCTGTATCCCAACACGTACCAGGGTGAACTTTAACAACAACAAGCCCTGGTTCTCAGCAAAGCTCAAAAGGTTGAGGTTGGAGAAGGAGGAAGCGTTTAGGAGTGGGGATAGAGACAGATTCAAGGAGTCGAAGAACAGGTTTAGCAAAGCGGTGAGAGAGGCTAAACGACTGTACTCAGAGACACTAAAACACCAGTTCTCTACTAACGACGCTGCTTCTGTCTGCCAAAGGGCTCAGGCACATCACCAACTACAAACCCAGAGCGCCCCACACCACTAACGACTCCCGCCTAGCCAACGACCTGAACGAGTTCTACCGTAGATTTGAAAGACAATTGGACTGTCCTGAACCACCCCTTTCCACCCAAGAGGCCCCATCCCCCACCCATACTACAGAAACGACTCTCTCCTTTCAGGAGGGAGAAGTTAATGGGCTTTTCAAGAGGCAGAATCCACGCAAAGCAGCCGGGCCGGACTCTGTCTCTCCAGCCACCCTCAGGCACTGCGCTGACCAGCTGTCTCCGGTGTTCACCAACATCTTTAACACCTCCCTGGAGACATGCCATGTACCAGCCTGTCTCAAGTCCTCCACCATCATCGCTGTGCCCAAAAAGCTAAGGCCAACAGGACTAAATGATTACAGACCGGTCGCCCTTACATCTGTGGTAATGAAGTCTTTTGAGCGCCTGCTCCTG
>NW_027423013.1:2140000-2142500 GCF_048934315.1 Petromyzon marinus
AGAAATGCATGTGCAGTCAAAAAAAAATTGATATTTTTCACGGATAGACCCCGTGAAACGCTAGAAATTGGCGGGGATGTGTCTCTTGTGGCTCACGGGGCTGTTCGGGTCGCACAGAAATCCCTGGGAATGGGAAAACGGGTCATTTTCGTGTTGCCACATTGCGTACGAACCGCATGAAACTTCCAGAGGCATTTGCAGCAGGAATGCATGTGCACTCAAAAACTTCTATATGTTTCACGGATAGACCCCGTGAAACGCTAGAAATTGGCGGGGATGTGTCTCTTGTGGCTCACGGGGCTGTTAGGGTGGCACAGAACTCCCTCGGAATGGGAAAAGGGGTCATTTTCGTGTTGCCACATTGCATAGGAACGCCATGAAACTTCCAGAGGCATTTGCAGCAGAAAGGCACGTGCACTCAAAAATTTTAATATTTTTCACGCATAGACCCCGTCAAACGCTAGAAGTTGGCGGGGATGTCTCTCTTGTGGCTCACGGGGCTGTTAGGGTCGCACAGAAATGCCTCGGAATGGGAAAACGGGTCATTTTTGTGTGGCCACATTGCATAGGAACGGCATGAAACTTCCAGAGGCATTTGCAGCAGGAATGCATGTGCACTCAAAAACGTCTATATTTTTCACGGATAGACCCCGTGAAACGCTATAAATTGGCGGGGATGTCTCTCTTGTGGCTCACGGGCGCTGTTAGTTAGGGTCGCACAGAAATCCCTCGGAATGGGAAAAGGGGTCATTTTCGTGTTGCCACATTGCGTACGAACGGCATGAAACTTCCAGAGGCATCTGCAGCAGAAATGCATGTGCACTCAAAAACGTCTATATTTTTCACGGATAGACCCCGTGAAACGCTAGAAATTGGCGGGGATGTGTCTCTTGTGGCTCACGGGGCTGTTAGGGTCGCACAGAAATCCCTCGGAATGGGAAAACGGGTCATTTTCGTGTTGCCACAATTGGCATACGAACGGCATGAAACTTCCAGAGGCATTTGCAGCAGAAATGCATGTGCACTCAAAAACGTGAATATTTTTTCACGGATAGACCCCGTCAAACGCTCGAATTTGGCGGGGATGTTTCTCTTGTGGGTCACGGGGCTGTTCGGCTCGCACAGAACTCCCTTGGTCCACCTGATTCGTGCATACAGGCAGCAACTAAAACTCTGTAAACCTGCTGTGAGGACATCTAAACAGTGGACCAGTGAGGCTGTGGAAGATTTGCGGGCGTGCTTAGACTGTACTGACTGGGATATGTTCACGACTGCTACCAATAGTCTGGATGAACTCACAGAGGCTGTGTACATCAGCTTCTGTGAGGACTGCTGTATCCCAACACGTACCAGGGTGAACTTTAACAACAACAAGCCCTGGTTCTCAGCAAAGCTCAAAAGGTTGAGGTTGGAGAAGGAGGAAGCGTTTAGGAGTGGGGATAGAAACAGATTCAAGGAGTCGAAGAACAGGTTTAGCAAAGCGGTGAGAGAGGCTAAACGACTGTACTCAGAGACACTAAAACACCAGTTCTCTACTAACGACGCTGCTTCTGTCTGCCAAAGGGCTCAGGCACATCACCAACTACAAACCCAGAGCGCCCCACACCACTAACGACTCCCGCCTAGCCAACGACCTGAACGAGTTCTACCGTAGATTTGAAAGACAATTGGACTGTCCTGAACCACCCCTTCCCACCCAAGAGGCCCCATCCCCCACCCATACTACAGAAACGACTCTCTCCTTTCAGGAGGGAGAAGTTAATGGGCTTTTCAAGAGGCAGAATCCACGCAAAGCAGCCGGGCCGGACTCTGTCTCTCCAGCCACCCTCAGGCACTGCGCTGACCAGCTGTCTCCGGTGTTCACCAACATCTTTAACACCTCCCTGGAGACATGCCATGTACCAGCCTGTCTCAAGTCCTCCACCATCATCGCTGTGCCCAAAAAGCTAAGGCCAACAGGACTAAATGATTACAGACCGGTCGCCCTTACATCTGTGGTAATGAAGTCTTTTGAGCGCCTGCTCCTGGCACACCTCAAAGCCATCACAGACCCTCTCCTGGACCCCCTTCAGTTTGCCTACAGAGCCAACAGGTCTGTGGACGACGCAGTTAACATGGCCCTCCACTTCACCCTACAGCATGTGGACGCCCCAGCATCCTACGCCAGGATCCTGTTTGTGGACTTCAGCTCTGCCTTCAACACCATCATCCCTGCCCTGCTTCAGGACAAGCTCTTCCAGCTGAACGTGCCCTACTCCACCTGCAGGTGGATCACAGACTTCCTCTCTGACAGGAAGCAGTGCGTTAAGCCGGGAACAGAAGTCTCTGACTCCAGGTCCATCAGCACGGGAACTCCTCAGGGCTGCGTCCTTTGCCCACTGCTCTTCTCCCTGTATACCAACAGCTGCGCCTCCAATCATCTGTCCGTCAAACTCTTGAAGTTTGTCGGACGACACCACCCTCATTGGGCTGATCTCTGGTGGGGATGAGTCTGACTATA
>NW_027423013.1:2152500-2155000 GCF_048934315.1 Petromyzon marinus
TTCCAGAGGCATTTGCAGCAGGAATGCATGTGCACTCAAAAAATGTGATATTTTTCACGGAGAGACCCCGTGAAACGCTAGAAGTGGGCGGGGATGTCTCTCTTGTGGCTCACGGGGCTGTTAGGGTGGCACAGAAATCCCTCGGAATGGGAAAACGGGTCATTTTCGTGTCGCCACATTGCATACGAACCGCATGAAACTTCCAGAGGCATTTGCAGCAGGAATGCATGTGCACTCAAAAAAGTGAATATTTCTCACGGATAGACCCCGTGATACGCTAGAAATTGGCGGGGATGTCTCTCTTGTGGCTCACGGGGCTGTTAGGGTGGCACAGAAATCCCTCGGAATGGGAAAACGGGTCATTTTCGTGTCGCCACATTGCATGCGAACCGCATGCAACTTCCAGAGGCATTTGCAGCAGAAATGCATGTGCAGTCAAAAAAAAAATGATATTTTTCACGGATAGACCCCGTGAAACGCTAGAAATTGGCGGGGATGTGTCTCTTGTGGCTCACGGGGCTGTTCGGGTCGCACAGAAATCCCTGGGAATGGGAAAACGGGTCATTTTCGTGTTGCCACATTGCGTACGAACCGCATGAAACTTCCAGAGGCATTTGCAGCAGGAATGCATGTGCACTCAAAAACTTCTATATGTTTCACGGATAGACCCCGTGAAACGCTAGAAATTGGCGGGGATGTGTCTCTTGTGGCTCACGGGGCTGTTAGGGTGGCACAGAACTCCCTCGGAATGGGAAAAGGGGTCATTTTCGTGTTGCCACATTGCATAGGAACGCCATGAAACTTCCAGAGGCATTTGCAGCAGAAAGGCACGTGCACTCAAAAATTTTAATATTTTTCACGCATAGACCCCGTCAAACGCTAGAAGTTGGCGGGGATGTCTCTCTTGTGGCTCACGGGGCTGTTAGGGTCGCACAGAAATGCCTCGGAATGGGAAAACGGGTCATTTTTGTGTGGCCACATTGCATAGGAACGGCATGAAACTTCCAGAGGCATTTGCAGCAGGAATGCATGTGCACTCAAAAACGTCTATATTTTTCACGGATAGACCCCGTGAAACGCTATAAATTGGCGGGGATGTCTCTCTTGTGGCTCACGGGCGCTGTTAGTTAGGGTCGCACAGAAATCCCTCGGAATGGGAAAAGGGGTCATTTTCGTGTTGCCACATTGCGTACGAACGGCATGAAACTTCCAGAGGCATCTGCAGCAGAAATGCATGTGCACTCAAAAACGTCTATATTTTTCACGGATAGACCCCGTGAAACGCTAGAAATTGGCGGGGATGTGTCTCTTGTGGCTCACGGGGCTGTTAGGGTCGCACAGAAATCCCTCGGAATGGGAAAACGGGTCATTTTCGTGTTGCCACAATTGGCATACGAACGGCATGAAACTTCCAGAGGCATTTGCAGCAGAAATGCATGTGCACTCAAAAACGTGAATATTTTTTCACGGATAGACCCCGTCAAACGCTCGAATTTGGCGGGGATGTTTCTCTTGTGGGTCACGGGGCTGTTCGGCTCGCACAGAACTCCCTTGGTCCACCTGATTCGTGCATACAGGCAGCAACTAAAACTCTGTAAACCTGCTGTGAGGACATCTAAACAGTGGACCAGTGAGGCTGTGGAAGATTTGCGGGCGTGCTTAGACTGTACTGACTGGGATATGTTCACGACTGCTACCAATAGTCTGGATGAACTCACAGAGGCTGTGTACATCAGCTTCTGTGAGGACTGCTGTATCCCAACACGTACCAGGGTGAACTTTAACAACAACAAGCCCTGGTTCTCAGCAAAGCTCAAAAGGTTGAGGTTGGAGAAGGAGGAAGCGTTTAGGAGTGGGGATAGAGACAGATTCAAGGAGTCGAAGAACAGGTTTAGCAAAGCGGTGAGAGAGGCTAAACGACTGTACTCAGAGACACTAAAACACCAGTTCTCTACTAACGACGCTGCTTCTGTCTGCCAAAGGGCTCAGGCACATCACCAACTACAAACCCAGAGCGCCCCACACCACTAACGACTCCCGCCTAGCCAACGACCTGAACGAGTTCTACCGTAGATTTGAAAGACAATTGGACTGTCCTGAACCACCCCTTCCCACCCAAGAGGCCCCATCCCCCACCCATACTACAGAAACGACTCTCTCCTTTCAGGAGGGAGAAGTTAATGGGCTTTTCAAGAGGCAGAATCCACGCAAAGCAGCCGGGCCGGACTCTGTCTCTCCAGCCACCCTCAGGCACTGCGCTGACCAGCTGTCTCCGGTGTTCACCAACATCTTTAACACCTCCCTGGAGACATGCCATGTACCAGCCTGTCTCAAGTCCTCCACCATCATCGCTGTGCCCAAAAAGCTAAGGCCAACAGGACTAAATGATTACAGACCGGTCGCCCTTACATCTGTGGTAATGAAGTCTTTTGAGCGCCTGCTCCTGGCACACCTCAAAGCCATCACAGACCCTCTCCTGGACCCCCTTCAGTTTGCCTAC
>NW_027423013.1:2165000-2167500 GCF_048934315.1 Petromyzon marinus
AACGCTAGAAATTGGCGGGGATGTGTCTCTTGTGGCTCACGGGGCTGTTCGGGTCGCACAGAAATCCCTGGGAATGGGAAAACGGGTCATTTTCGTGTTGCCACATTGCGTACGAACCGCATGAAACTTCCAGAGGCATTTGCAGCAGGAATGCATGTGCACTCAAAAACTTCTATATGTTTCACGGATAGACCCCGTGAAACGCTAGAAATTGGCGGGGATGTGTCTCTTGTGGCTCACGGGGCTGTTAGGGTGGCACAGAACTCCCTCGGAATGGGAAAAGGGGTCATTTTCGTGTTGCCACATTGCATAGGAACGCCATGAAACTTCCAGAGGCATTTGCAGCAGAAAGGCACGTGCACTCAAAAATTTTAATATGTTTCACGCATAGACCCCGTCAAACGCTAGAAGTTGGCGGGGATGTCTCTCTTGTGGCTCACGGGGCTGTTAGGGTCGCACAGAAATGCCTCGGAATGGGAAAACGGGTCATTTTTGTGTGGCCACATTGCATAGGAACGGCATGAAACTTCCAGAGGCATTTGCAGCAGGAATGCATGTGCACTCAAAAACGTCTATATTTTTCACGGATAGACCCCGTGAAACGCTATAAATTGGCGGGGATGTCTCTCTTGTGGCTCACGGGCGCTGTTAGTTAGGGTCGCACAGAAATCCCTCGGAATGGGAAAAGGGGTCATTTTCGTGTTGCCACATTGCGTACGAACGGCATGAAACTTCCAGAGGCATCTGCAGCAGAAATGCATGTGCACTCAAAAACGTCTATATTTTTCACGGATAGACCCCGTGAAACGCTAGAAATTGGCGGGGATGTGTCTCTTGTGGCTCACGGGGCTGTTAGGGTCGCACAGAAATCCCTCGGAATGGGAAAACGGGTCATTTTCGTGTTGCCACAATTGGCATACGAACGGCATGAAACTTCCAGAGGCATTTGCAGCAGAAATGCATGTGCACTCAAAAACGTGAATATTTTTTCACGGATAGACCCCGTCAAACGCTCGAATTTGGCGGGGATGTTTCTCTTGTGGGTCACGGGGCTGTTCGGCTCGCACAGAACTCCCTTGGTCCACCTGATTCGTGCATACAGGCAGCAACTAAAACTCTGTAAACCTGCTGTGAGGACATCTAAACAGTGGACCAGTGAGGCTGTGGAAGATTTGCGGGCGTGCTTAGACTGTACTGACTGGGATATGTTCACGACTGCTACCAATAGTCTGGATGAACTCACAGAGGCTGTGTACATCAGCTTCTGTGAGGACTGCTGTATCCCAACACGTACCAGGGTGAACTTTAACAACAACAAGCCCTGGTTCTCAGCAAAGCTCAAAAGGTTGAGGTTGGAGAAGGAGGAAGCGTTTAGGAGTGGGGATAGAGACAGATTCAAGGAGTCGAAGAACAGGTTTAGCAAAGCGGTGAGAGAGGCTAAACGACTGTACTCAGAGACACTAAAACACCAGTTCTCTACTAACGACGCTGCTTCTGTCTGCCAAAGGGCTCAGGCACATCACCAACTACAAACCCAGAGCGCCCCACACCACTAACGACTCCCGCCTAGCCAACGACCTGAACGAGTTCTACCGTAGATTTGAAAGACAATTGGACTGTCCTGAACCACCCCTTCCCACCCAAGAGGCCCCATCCCCCACCCATACTACAGAAACGACTCTCTCCTTTCAGGAGGGAGAAGTTAATGGGCTTTTCAAGAGGCAGAATCCACGCAAAGCAGCCGGGCCGGACTCTGTCTCTCCAGCCACCCTCAGGCACTGCGCTGACCAGCTGTCTCCGGTGTTCACCAACATCTTTAACACCTCCCTGGAGACATGCCATGTACCAGCCTGTCTCAAGTCCTCCACCATCATCGCTGTGCCCAAAAAGCTAAGGCCAACAGGACTAAATGATTACAGACCGGTCGCCCTTACATCTGTGGTAATGAAGTCTTTTGAGCGCCTGCTCCTGGCACACCTCAAAGCCATCACAGACCCTCTCCTGGACCCCCTTCAGTTTGCCTACAGAGCCAACAGGTCTGTGGACGACGCAGTTAACATGGCCCTCCACTTCACCCTACAGCATGTGGACGCCCCAGCATCCTACGCCAGGATCCTGTTTGTGGACTTCAGCTCTGCCTTCAACACCATCATCCCTGCCCTGCTTCAGGACAAGCTCTTCCAGCTGAACGTGCCCTACTCCACCTGCAGGTGGATCACAGACTTCCTCTCTGACAGGAAGCAGTGCGTTAAGCCGGGAACAGAAGTCTCTGACTCCAGGTCCATCAGCACGGGAACTCCTCAGGGCTGCGTCCTTTGCCCACTGCTCTTCTCCCTGTATACCAACAGCTGCGCCTCCAATCATCTGTCCGTCAAACTCTTGAAGTTTGTCGGACGACACCACCCTCATTGGGCTGATCTCTGGTGGGGATGAGTCTGACTATAGGTGGGAAGCTGACAACCTGGTGACCTGGTGTAGCCAGAACAACTTAGAGCTAAAT
>NW_027423013.1:2202500-2205000 GCF_048934315.1 Petromyzon marinus
GCACAGAAATCCCTCGGAATGGGAAAACGGGTCATTTTCGTGTTGCCACATTGCATGCGAACGGCATGAAACTTCCAGAGGCATTTGCAGCAGGAATGCATGTGCAGTCAAAAAAGTGAATATTTTTCACGGATAGACCCCGTGAAACGCTAGAAATTGGCGGCGATGTCTCTCTTGTGGCTCACGGGGCTGTTAGGGTGGCACAGAAATCCCTCGGAATGGGAAAACGGGTCATTTTCGTGTCGCCACATTGCATGCGAACCGCATGAAACTTCCAGAGGCATTTGCAGCAGAAATGCATGTGCAGTCAAAAAATTGAATATTTTTCACGGATAGACCCCGTGAAACGCTAGAAATTGGCGGGGATGTGTCTCTTGTGGCTCACGGGGCTGTTAGGGTGGCACAGAAATCCCTCGGAATGGGAAAAAACGGGTCATTTTCGTGTCGCCACATTGCATGCGAACCGCATGAAACTTCCAGAGGCATTTGCAGCAGGAATGCATGTGCACTCAAAAAATGTGATATTTTTCACGGAGAGACCCCGTGAAACGCTAGAAGTGGGCGGGGATGTCTCTCTTGTGGCTCACGGGGCTGTTAGGGTGGCACAGAAATCCCTCGGAATGGGAAAACGGGTCATTTTCGTGTCGCCACATTGCATACGAACCGCATGAAACTTCCAGAGGCATTTGCAGCAGGAATGCATGTGCACTCAAAAAAGTGAATATTTCTCACGGATAGACCCCGTGATACGCTAGAAATTGGCGGGGATGTCTCTCTTGTGGCTCACGGGGCTGTTAGGGTGGCACAGAAATCCCTCGGAATGGGAAAACGGGTCATTTTCGTGTCGCCACATTGCATGCGAACCGCATGCAACTTCCAGAGGCATTTGCAGCAGAAATGCATGTGCAGTCAAAAAAAAAATTGATATTTTTCACGGATAGACCCCGTGAAACGCTAGAAATTGGCGGGGATGTGTCTCTTGTGGCTCACGGGGCTGTTCGGGTCGCACAGAAATCCCTGGGAATGGGAAAACGGGTCATTTTCGTGTTGCCACATTGCGTACGAACCGCATGAAACTTCCAGAGGCATTTGCAGCAGGAATGCATGTGCACTCAAAAACTTCTATATGTTTCACGGATAGACCCCGTGAAACGCTAGAAATTGGCGGGGATGTGTCTCTTGTGGCTCACGGGGCTGTTAGGGTGGCACAGAACTCCCTCGGAATGGGAAAAGGGGTCATTTTCGTGTTGCCACATTGCATAGGAACGCCATGAAACTTCCAGAGGCATTTGCAGCAGAAAGGCACGTGCACTCAAAAATTTTAATATTTTTCACGCATAGACCCCGTCAAACGCTAGAAGTTGGCGGGGATGTCTCTCTTGTGGCTCACGGGGCTGTTAGGGTCGCACAGAAATGCCTCGGAATGGGAAAACGGGTCATTTTTGTGTGGCCACATTGCATAGGAACGGCATGAAACTTCCAGAGGCATTTGCAGCAGGAATGCATGTGCACTCAAAAACGTCTATATTTTTCACGGATAGACCCCGTGAAACGCTATAAATTGGCGGGGATGTCTCTCTTGTGGCTCACGGGCGCTGTTAGTTAGGGTCGCACAGAAATCCCTCGGAATGGGAAAAGGGGTCATTTTCGTGTTGCCACATTGCGTACGAACGGCATGAAACTTCCAGAGGCATCTGCAGCAGAAATGCATGTGCACTCAAAAACGTCTATATTTTTCACGGATAGACCCCGTGAAACGCTAGAAATTGGCGGGGATGTGTCTCTTGTGGCTCACGGGGCTGTTAGGGTCGCACAGAAATCCCTCGGAATGGGAAAACGGGTCATTTTCGTGTTGCCACAATTGGCATACGAACGGCATGAAACTTCCAGAGGCATTTGCAGCAGAAATGCATGTGCACTCAAAAACGTGAATATTTTTTCACGGATAGACCCCGTCAAACGCTCGAATTTGGCGGGGATGTTTCTCTTGTGGGTCACGGGGCTGTTCGGCTCGCACAGAACTCCCTTGGTCCACCTGATTCGTGCATACAGGCAGCAACTAAAACTCTGTAAACCTGCTGTGAGGACATCTAAACAGTGGACCAGTGAGGCTGTGGAAGATTTGCGGGCGTGCTTAGACTGTACTGACTGGGATATGTTCACGACTGCTACCAATAGTCTGGATGAACTCACAGAGGCTGTGTACATCAGCTTCTGTGAGGACTGCTGTATCCCAACACGTACCAGGGTGAACTTTAACAACAACAAGCCCTGGTTCTCAGCAAAGCTCAAAAGGTTGAGGTTGGAGAAGGAGGAAGCGTTTAGGAGTGGGGATAGAGACAGATTCAAGGAGTCGAAGAACAGGTTTAGCAAAGCGGTGAGAGAGGCTAAACGACTGTACTCAGAGACACTAAAACACCAGTTCTCTACTAACGACGCTGCTTCTGTCTGCCAAAGGGCTCAGGCACATCACCAACTACAAACCCAGAGCGCCCCACAC
>NW_027423013.1:2215000-2217500 GCF_048934315.1 Petromyzon marinus
AGAGGCATTTGCAGCAGGAATGCATGTGCACTCAAAAAATGTGATATTTTTCACGGAGAGACCCCGTGAAACGCTAGAAGTGGGCGGGGATGTCTCTCTTGTGGCTCACGGGGCTGTTAGGGTGGCACAGAAATCCCTCGGAATGGGAAAACGGGTCATTTTCGTGTCGCCACATTGCATACGAACCGCATGAAACTTCCAGAGGCATTTGCAGCAGGAATGCATGTGCACTCAAAAAAGTGAATATTTCTCACGGATAGACCCCGTGATACGCTAGAAATTGGCGGGGATGTCTCTCTTGTGGCTCACGGGGCTGTTAGGGTGGCACAGAAATCCCTCGGAATGGGAAAACGGGTCATTTTCGTGTCGCCACATTGCATGCGAACCGCATGCAACTTCCAGAGGCATTTGCAGCAGAAATGCATGTGCAGTCAAAAAAAAATTGATATTTTTCACGGATAGACCCCGTGAAACGCTAGAAATTGGCGGGGATGTGTCTCTTGTGGCTCACGGGGCTGTTCGGGTCGCACAGAAATCCCTGGGAATGGGAAAACGGGTCATTTTCGTGTTGCCACATTGCGTACGAACCGCATGAAACTTCCAGAGGCATTTGCAGCAGGAATGCATGTGCACTCAAAAACTTCTATATGTTTCACGGATAGACCCCGTGAAACGCTAGAAATTGGCGGGGATGTGTCTCTTGTGGCTCACGGGGCTGTTAGGGTGGCACAGAACTCCCTCGGAATGGGAAAAGGGGTCATTTTCGTGTTGCCACATTGCATAGGAACGCCATGAAACTTCCAGAGGCATTTGCAGCAGAAAGGCACGTGCACTCAAAAATTTTAATATTTTTCACGCATAGACCCCGTCAAACGCTAGAAGTTGGCGGGGATGTCTCTCTTGTGGCTCACGGGGCTGTTAGGGTCGCACAGAAATGCCTCGGAATGGGAAAACGGGTCATTTTTGTGTGGCCACATTGCATAGGAACGGCATGAAACTTCCAGAGGCATTTGCAGCAGGAATGCATGTGCACTCAAAAACGTCTATATTTTTCACGGATAGACCCCGTGAAACGCTATAAATTGGCGGGGATGTCTCTCTTGTGGCTCACGGGCGCTGTTAGTTAGGGTCGCACAGAAATCCCTCGGAATGGGAAAAGGGGTCATTTTCGTGTTGCCACATTGCGTACGAACGGCATGAAACTTCCAGAGGCATCTGCAGCAGAAATGCATGTGCACTCAAAAACGTCTATATTTTTCACGGATAGACCCCGTGAAACGCTAGAAATTGGCGGGGATGTGTCTCTTGTGGCTCACGGGGCTGTTAGGGTCGCACAGAAATCCCTCGGAATGGGAAAACGGGTCATTTTCGTGTTGCCACAATTGGCATACGAACGGCATGAAACTTCCAGAGGCATTTGCAGCAGAAATGCATGTGCACTCAAAAACGTGAATATTTTTTCACGGATAGACCCCGTCAAACGCTCGAATTTGGCGGGGATGTTTCTCTTGTGGGTCACGGGGCTGTTCGGCTCGCACAGAACTCCCTTGGTCCACCTGATTCGTGCATACAGGCAGCAACTAAAACTCTGTAAACCTGCTGTGAGGACATCTAAACAGTGGACCAGTGAGGCTGTGGAAGATTTGCGGGCGTGCTTAGACTGTACTGACTGGGATATGTTCACGACTGCTACCAATAGTCTGGATGAACTCACAGAGGCTGTGTACATCAGCTTCTGTGAGGACTGCTGTATCCCAACACGTACCAGGGTGAACTTTAACAACAACAAGCCCTGGTTCTCAGCAAAGCTCAAAAGGTTGAGGTTGGAGAAGGAGGAAGCGTTTAGGAGTGGGGATAGAGACAGATTCAAGGAGTCGAAGAACAGGTTTAGCAAAGCGGTGAGAGAGGCTAAACGACTGTACTCAGAGACACTAAAACACCAGTTCTCTACTAACGACGCTGCTTCTGTCTGCCAAAGGGCTCAGGCACATCACCAACTACAAACCCAGAGCGCCCCACACCACTAACGACTCCCGCCTAGCCAACGACCTGAACGAGTTCTACCGTAGATTTGAAAGACAATTGGACTGTCCTGAACCACCCCTTCCCACCCAAGAGGCCCCATCCCCCACCCATACTACAGAAACGACTCTCTCCTTTCAGGAGGGAGAAGTTAATGGGCTTTTCAAGAGGCAGAATCCACGCAAAGCAGCCGGGCCGGACTCTGTCTCTCCAGCCACCCTCAGGCACTGCGCTGACCAGCTGTCTCCGGTGTTCACCAACATCTTTAACACCTCCCTGGAGACATGCCATGTACCAGCCTGTCTCAAGTCCTCCACCATCATCGCTGTGCCCAAAAAGCTAAGGCCAACAGGACTAAATGATTACAGACCGGTCGCCCTTACATCTGTGGTAATGAAGTCTTTTGAGCGCCTGCTCCTGGCACACCTCAAAGCCATCACAGACCCTCTCCTGGACCCCCTTCAGTTTGCCTACAGAG
>NW_027423013.1:2227500-2230000 GCF_048934315.1 Petromyzon marinus
TTCCAGAGGCATTTGCAGCAGGAATGCATGTGCAGTCAAAAAAGTGAATATTTTTCACGGATAGACCCCGTGAAACGCTAGAAATTGGCGGCGATGTCTCTCTTGTGGCTCACGGGGCTGTTAGGGTGGCACAGAAATCCCTCGGAATGGGAAAACGGGTCATTTTCGTGTCGCCACATTGCATGCGAACCGCATGAAACTTCCAGAGGCATTTGCAGCAGAAATGCATGTGCAGTCAAAAAATTGAATATTTTTCACGGATAGACCCCGTGAAACGCTAGAAATTGGCGGGGATGTGTCTCTTGTGGCTCACGGGGCTGTTAGGGTGGCACAGAAATCCCTCGGAATGGGAAAAAACGGGTCATTTTCGTGTCGCCACATTGCATGCGAACCGCATGAAACTTCCAGAGGCATTTGCAGCAGGAATGCATGTGCACTCAAAAAATGTGATATTTTTCACGGAGAGACCCCGTGAAACGCTAGAAGTGGGCGGGGATGTCTCTCTTGTGGCTCACGGGGCTGTTAGGGTGGCACAGAAATCCCTCGGAATGGGAAAACGGGTCATTTTCGTGTCGCCACATTGCATACGAACCGCATGAAACTTCCAGAGGCATTTGCAGCAGGAATGCATGTGCACTCAAAAAAGTGAATATTTCTCACGGATAGACCCCGTGATACGCTAGAAATTGGCGGGGATGTCTCTCTTGTGGCTCACGGGGCTGTTAGGGTGGCACAGAAATCCCTCGGAATGGGAAAACGGGTCATTTTCGTGTCGCCACATTGCATGCGAACCGCATGCAACTTCCAGAGGCATTTGCAGCAGAAATGCATGTGCAGTCAAAAAAAAATTGATATTTTTCACGGATAGACCCCGTGAAACGCTAGAAATTGGCGGGGATGTGTCTCTTGTGGCTCACGGGGCTGTTCGGGTCGCACAGAAATCCCTGGGAATGGGAAAACGGGTCATTTTCGTGTTGCCACATTGCGTACGAACCGCATGAAACTTCCAGAGGCATTTGCAGCAGGAATGCATGTGCACTCAAAAACTTCTATATGTTTCACGGATAGACCCCGTGAAACGCTAGAAATTGGCGGGGATGTGTCTCTTGTGGCTCACGGGGCTGTTAGGGTGGCACAGAACTCCCTCGGAATGGGAAAAGGGGTCATTTTCGTGTTGCCACATTGCATAGGAACGCCATGAAACTTCCAGAGGCATTTGCAGCAGAAAGGCACGTGCACTCAAAAATTTTAATATTTTTCACGCATAGACCCCGTCAAACGCTAGAAGTTGGCGGGGATGTCTCTCTTGTGGCTCACGGGGCTGTTAGGGTCGCACAGAAATGCCTCGGAATGGGAAAACGGGTCATTTTTGTGTGGCCACATTGCATAGGAACGGCATGAAACTTCCAGAGGCATTTGCAGCAGGAATGCATGTGCACTCAAAAACGTCTATATTTTTCACGGATAGACCCCGTGAAACGCTATAAATTGGCGGGGATGTCTCTCTTGTGGCTCACGGGCGCTGTTAGTTAGGGTCGCACAGAAATCCCTCGGAATGGGAAAAGGGGTCATTTTCGTGTTGCCACATTGCGTACGAACGGCATGAAACTTCCAGAGGCATCTGCAGCAGAAATGCATGTGCACTCAAAAACGTCTATATTTTTCACGGATAGACCCCGTGAAACGCTAGAAATTGGCGGGGATGTGTCTCTTGTGGCTCACGGGGCTGTTAGGGTCGCACAGAAATCCCTCGGAATGGGAAAACGGGTCATTTTCGTGTTGCCACAATTGGCATACGAACGGCATGAAACTTCCAGAGGCATTTGCAGCAGAAATGCATGTGCACTCAAAAACGTGAATATTTTTTCACGGATAGACCCCGTCAAACGCTCGAATTTGGCGGGGATGTTTCTCTTGTGGGTCACGGGGCTGTTCGGCTCGCACAGAACTCCCTTGGTCCACCTGATTCGTGCATACAGGCAGCAACTAAAACTCTGTAAACCTGCTGTGAGGACATCTAAACAGTGGACCAGTGAGGCTGTGGAAGATTTGCGGGCGTGCTTAGACTGTACTGACTGGGATATGTTCACGACTGCTACCAATAGTCTGGATGAACTCACAGAGGCTGTGTACATCAGCTTCTGTGAGGACTGCTGTATCCCAACACGTACCAGGGTGAACTTTAACAACAACAAGCCCTGGTTCTCAGCAAAGCTCAAAAGGTTGAGGTTGGAGAAGGAGGAAGCGTTTAGGAGTGGGGATAGAGACAGATTCAAGGAGTCGAAGAACAGGTTTAGCAAAGCGGTGAGAGAGGCTAAACGACTGTACTCAGAGACACTAAAACACCAGTTCTCTACTAACGACGCTGCTTCTGTCTGCCAAAGGGCTCAGGCACATCACCAACTACAAACCCAGAGCGCCCCACACCACTAACGACTCCCGCCTAGCCAACGACCTGAACGAGTTCTACCGTAGATTTGAAAGACAATTGGACTGTCCT
>NW_027423013.1:2252500-2255000 GCF_048934315.1 Petromyzon marinus
CCGTGAAACGCTAGAAATTGGCGGGGATGTGTCTCTTGTGGCTCACGGGGCTGTTAGGGTGGCACAGAAATCCCTCGGAATGGGAAAAAACGGGTCATTTTCGTGTCGCCACATTGCATGCGAACCGCATGAAACTTCCAGAGGCATTTGCAGCAGGAATGCATGTGCACTCAAAAAATGTGATATTTTTCACGGAGAGACCCCGTGAAACGCTAGAAGTGGGCGGGGATGTCTCTCTTGTGGCTCACGGGGCTGTTAGGGTGGCACAGAAATCCCTCGGAATGGGAAAACGGGTCATTTTCGTGTCGCCACATTGCATACGAACCGCATGAAACTTCCAGAGGCATTTGCAGCAGGAATGCATGTGCACTCAAAAAAGTGAATATTTCTCACGGATAGACCCCGTGATACACTAGAAATTGGCGGGGATGTCTCTCTTGTGGCTCACGGGGCTGTTAGGGTGGCACAGAAATCCCTCGGAATGGGAAAACGGGTCATTTTCGTGTCGCCACATTGCATGCGAACCGCATGCAACTTCCAGAGGCATTTGCAGCAGAAATGCATGTGCAGTCAAAAAAAAATTGATATTTTTCACGGATAGACCCCGTGAAACGCTAGAAATTGGCGGGGATGTGTCTCTTGTGGCTCACGGGGCTGTTCGGGTCGCACAGAAATCCCTGGGAATGGGAAAACGGGTCATTTTCGTGTTGCCACATTGCGTACGAACCGCATGAAACTTCCAGAGGCATTTGCAGCAGGAATGCATGTGCACTCAAAAACTTCTATATGTTTCACGGATAGACCCCGTGAAACGCTAGAAATTGGCGGGGATGTGTCTCTTGTGGCTCACGGGGCTGTTAGGGTGGCACAGAACTCCCTCGGAATGGGAAAAGGGGTCATTTTCGTGTTGCCACATTGCATAGGAACGCCATGAAACTTCCAGAGGCATTTGCAGCAGAAAGGCACGTGCACTCAAAAATTTTAATATTTTTCACGCATAGACCCCGTCAAACGCTAGAAGTTGGCGGGGATGTCTCTCTTGTGGCTCACGGGGCTGTTAGGGTCGCACAGAAATGCCTCGGAATGGGAAAACGGGTCATTTTTGTGTGGCCACATTGCATAGGAACGGCATGAAACTTCCAGAGGCATTTGCAGCAGGAATGCATGTGCACTCAAAAACGTCTATATTTTTCACGGATAGACCCCGTGAAACGCTATAAATTGGCGGGGATGTCTCTCTTGTGGCTCACGGGCGCTGTTAGTTAGGGTCGCACAGAAATCCCTCGGAATGGGAAAAGGGGTCATTTTCGTGTTGCCACATTGCGTACGAACGGCATGAAACTTCCAGAGGCATCTGCAGCAGAAATGCATGTGCACTCAAAAACGTCTATATTTTTCACGGATAGACCCCGTGAAACGCTAGAAATTGGCGGGGATGTGTCTCTTGTGGCTCACGGGGCTGTTAGGGTCGCACAGAAATCCCTCGGAATGGGAAAACGGGTCATTTTCGTGTTGCCACAATTGGCATACGAACGGCATGAAACTTCCAGAGGCATTTGCAGCAGAAATGCATGTGCACTCAAAAACGTGAATATTTTTTCACGGATAGACCCCGTCAAACGCTCGAATTTGGCGGGGATGTTTCTCTTGTGGGTCACGGGGCTGTTCGGCTCGCACAGAACTCCCTTGGTCCACCTGATTCGTGCATACAGGCAGCAACTAAAACTCTGTAAACCTGCTGTGAGGACATCTAAACAGTGGACCAGTGAGGCTGTGGAAGATTTGCGGGCGTGCTTAGACTGTACTGACTGGGATATGTTCACGACTGCTACCAATAGTCTGGATGAACTCACAGAGGCTGTGTACATCAGCTTCTGTGAGGACTGCTGTATCCCAACACGTACCAGGGTGAACTTTAACAACAACAAGCCCTGGTTCTCAGCAAAGCTCAAAAGGTTGAGGTTGGAGAAGGAGGAAGCGTTTAGGAGTGGGGATAGAGACAGATTCAAGGAGTCGAAGAACAGGTTTAGCAAAGCGGTGAGAGAGGCTAAACGACTGTACTCAGAGACACTAAAACACCAGTTCTCTACTAACGACGCTGCTTCTGTCTGCCAAAGGGCTCAGGCACATCACCAACTACAAACCCAGAGCGCCCCACACCACTAACGACTCCCGCCTAGCCAACGACCTGAACGAGTTCTACCGTAGATTTGAAAGACAATTGGACTGTCCTGAACCACCCCTTCCCACCCAAGAGGCCCCATCCCCCACCCATACTACAGAAACGACTCTCTCCTTTCAGGAGGGAGAAGTTAATGGGCTTTTCAAGAGGCAGAATCCACGCAAAGCAGCCGGGCCGGACTCTGTCTCTCCAGCCACCCTCAGGCACTGCGCTGACCAGCTGTCTCCGGTGTTCACCAACATCTTTAACACCTCCCTGGAGACATGCCATGTACCAGCCTGTCTCAAGTCCTCCACCATCATCGCTGTGCCCAAAAAG
>NW_027423013.1:2265000-2267500 GCF_048934315.1 Petromyzon marinus
GAATGGGAAAACGGGTCATTTTCGTGTCGCCACATTGCATGCGAACCGCATGCAACTTCCAGAGGCATTTGCAGCAGAAATGCATGTGCAGTCAAAAAAAAATTGATATTTTTCACGGATAGACCCCGTTAAACGCTAGAAATTGGCGGGGATGTGTCTCTTGTGGCTCACGGGGCTGTTCGGGTCGCACAGAAATCCCTGGGAATGGGAAAACGGGTCATTTTCGTGTTGCCACATTGCGTACGAACCGCATGAAACTTCCAGAGGCATTTGCAGCAGGAATGCATGTGCACTCAAAAACTTCTATATGTTTCACGGATAGACCCCGTGAAACGCTAGAAATTGGCGGGGATGTGTCTCTTGTGGCTCACGGGGCTGTTAGGGTGGCACAGAACTCCCTCGGAATGGGAAAAGGGGTCATTTTCGTGTTGCCACATTGCATAGGAACGCCATGAAACTTCCAGAGGCATTTGCAGCAGAAAGGCACGTGCACTCAAAAATTTTAATATTTTTCACGCATAGACCCCGTCAAACGCTAGAAGTTGGCGGGGATGTCTCTCTTGTGGCTCACGGGGCTGTTAGGGTCGCACAGAAATGCCTCGGAATGGGAAAACGGGTCATTTTTGTGTGGCCACATTGCATAGGAACGGCATGAAACTTCCAGAGGCATTTGCAGCAGGAATGCATGTGCACTCAAAAACGTCTATATTTTTCACGGATAGACCCCGTGAAACGCTATAAATTGGCGGGGATGTCTCTCTTGTGGCTCACGGGCGCTGTTAGTTAGGGTCGCACAGAAATCCCTCGGAATGGGAAAAGGGGTCATTTTCGTGTTGCCACATTGCGTACGAACGGCATGAAACTTCCAGAGGCATCTGCAGCAGAAATGCATGTGCACTCAAAAACGTCTATATTTTTCACGGATAGACCCCGTGAAACGCTAGAAATTGGCGGGGATGTGTCTCTTGTGGCTCACGGGGCTGTTAGGGTCGCACAGAAATCCCTCGGAATGGGAAAACGGGTCATTTTCGTGTTGCCACAATTGGCATACGAACGGCATGAAACTTCCAGAGGCATTTGCAGCAGAAATGCATGTGCACTCAAAAACGTGAATATTTTTTCACGGATAGACCCCGTCAAACGCTCGAATTTGGCGGGGATGTTTCTCTTGTGGGTCACGGGGCTGTTCGGCTCGCACAGAACTCCCTTGGTCCACCTGATTCGTGCATACAGGCAGCAACTAAAACTCTGTAAACCTGCTGTGAGGACATCTAAACAGTGGACCAGTGAGGCTGTAGAAGATTTGCGGGCGTGCTTAGACTGTACTGACTGGGATATGTTCACGACTGCTACCAATAGTCTGGATGAACTCACAGAGGCTGTGTACATCAGCTTCTGTGAGGACTGCTGTATCCCAACACGTACCAGGGTGAACTTTAACAACAACAAGCCCTGGTTCTCAGCAAAGCTCAAAAGGTTGAGGTTGGAGAAGGAGGAAGCGTTTAGGAGTGGGGATAGAGACAGATTCAAGGAGTCGAAGAACAGGTTTAGCAAAGCGGTGAGAGAGGCTAAACGACTGTACTCAGAGACACTAAAACACCAGTTCTCTACTAACGACGCTGCTTCTGTCTGCCAAAGGGCTCAGGCACATCACCAACTACAAACCCAGAGCGCCCCACACCACTAACGACTCCCGCCTAGCCAACGACCTGAACGAGTTCTACCGTAGATTTGAAAGACAATTGGACTGTCCTGAACCACCCCTTCCCACCCAAGAGGCCCCATCCCCCACCCATACTACAGAAACGACTCTCTCCTTTCAGGAGGGAGAAGTTAATGGGCTTTTCAAGAGGCAGAATCCACGCAAAGCAGCCGGGCCGGACTCTGTCTCTCCAGCCACCCTCAGGCACTGCGCTGACCAGCTGTCTCCGGTGTTCACCAACATCTTTAACACCTCCCTGGAGACATGCCATGTACCAGCCTGTCTCAAGTCCTCCACCATCATCGCTGTGCCCAAAAAGCTAAGGCCAACAGGACTAAATGATTACAGACCGGTCGCCCTTACATCTGTGGTAATGAAGTCTTTTGAGCGCCTGCTCCTGGCACACCTCAAAGCCATCACAGACCCTCTCCTGGACCCCCTTCAGTTTGCCTACAGAGCCAACAGGTCTGTGGACGACGCAGTTAACATGGCCCTCCACTTCACCCTACAGCATGTGGACGCCCCAGCATCCTACGCCAGGATCCTGTTTGTGGACTTCAGCTCTGCCTTCAACACCATCATCCCTGCCCTGCTTCAGGACAAGCTCTTCCAGCTGAACGTGCCCTACTCCACCTGCAGGTGGATCACAGACTTCCTCTCTGACAGGAAGCAGTGCGTTAAGCCGGGAACAGAAGTCTCTGACTCCAGGTCCATCAGCACGGGAACTCCTCAGGGCTGCGTCCTTTGCCCACTGCTCTTCTCCCTGTATACCAACAGCTGCGCCTCCAATCATCTGTC
>NW_027423013.1:2272500-2275000 GCF_048934315.1 Petromyzon marinus
ACCAGCCCAATCTAGCCGCTTCGTCTGCCAGAATGTTACTGATCTTGTTGTGTCGCGCAATTCTTGCTTTCTGTACTGCAGGACATTGACCGAGAATGTGCGAAAGGGACTCGAGTCTGGCAGAGCATTTCCTGCAGGAACGTAAGGCCCCATCTCTGCCTCTGTTCAAGCTTTCTCTTGTTGGGTAAATATTTGCCCTTAGTTGTAGTGCTGCAATAAAGAAGCATTGTTTAAAGCCGCACCATGGCCTCAACCAAGCATTACTGATTCTATCATGCGCAAAGTTTACAATGCCCCTTCCTTGAACCGGCTTTTCGCACCATCTCTGAAATTCATGCTCCCTCCAATCGCAGGGTCTCGGATATACAGGTTCTTTTGACACCGAGTCCCTGAGAACGAATGTTGGGATTGCATCACTGTCACCCCCTGCTCGTACCCACAAATTACGGTATTCTTCCTCCATACCATGCGAGGACACAATATTACGGGTGATAGCATCGGACGAGTTTGCTATACGTTGCAGCCTTCTAACTTGAACCGAAGGGATTGTTTTTTCCAGTTTCAAGATGGCAAGGCCTCCGTCTCGGGCTCTTGCATATAACAGTCCATCACAAGTTGAAGCGGGAAGGTGGAGCCATCCTTTTACCGCCTTTCTAATCTCTTGGTCCAACCCACGGAGAGTTGATTGCTTGCAGTCCGAGTGGTCTGCAGGATATAACAATCTGGGTAGGGCATAGGCATTGAGTAGTTCAACCTTCTGAGTTGGCTTCAGAGGCGCCTCATCGATTTTCGAGATCCATGTCTTTAGCTGACAATGTAGATCAGGCTGTATAGTGCCAGTCCAAGGGCCAATTTTCAGACCAAGGTATTTCGTTGATTCATCAGGTTGGATCATATGGACATCTTTATTTTTGATAGTCCATGGGTCGCAGTTGTTCACCGTATATGAATCTTTGGTTGGGCTTATCATGAAGCCCTGGCACTTTCTGGCCTGAACCTCCAATCCCGATAGCCCACAAAATGATTCCAAGATCGCTAGATTGGCGGCCATACCAACCCAAGATTCGCTCACCAACACCAAATCATCAGCAAACGCAAGAGCTGTCACGTGGTCGGTATCAATGGAGTACCCAACTCCGTGTGACTCTAGGGTGCATATCAAAGGGTCCATGGCAAGATTGAAGAGCAGGGGTGACATGGGGTCACCCTGTTTGACACCAACACGTATGCTAATTTCTCGAGTCGACTCGCCATTGCTTTTGAACGAGGTCGTACACCGATCGTAGGCGTTCTGGATGATGCCCACCACGTGTTCATCTACTTTCTTGTGCCTTAACACCCATAAAATATGAGCATGCGAAACCGAGTCAAAAGCTTTCGCTATGTCGATGAACATGACAGCCAACGGCCTGTGCAATTTCTTAGCGTGTCTCATAAGGTCCTGTAGCACCTTAAGATTTTCAGAGCAGCCAGATGCCGCTATAAAACCACGCTGCCTTGGGTTTAAGGGACAAGCACGAGCAAGACGTGCAGTCATTATTCTGGAAAATAATCTCAGAATCATTGAACCAATCGTTATTGGTCTCCAGTTCCCCAATTCTTTCAGCTTTTCATCATCCATAACCTTAGGAATAAGAATCGTCCTATTCTTTTTCAACTCTTTGGGAATAATTCCTGTAATCATCCATGCATTAAATAGGGCTGTCAGTGTCCGACCCTCGGGGTCGGCAGCACAGATTGCAGCCCTTGTTAGGCCATCTGGCCCAGCTGCTGACGTTGGTTTAATGGCCCGTATGGCAGTCTGAACTTCCTCCACCGAAATTAGGGGCTCAAAGTATTCGTTATTTGCAACACCTGATGACTTAAATTGGCCCAGGCCATTGAATGGCAACACCTTCTCCCATTTTTCGCAGTAAAAACGATATACATCTGCGTTCGGGATTCGGCATTCATGACGTTCAGTGCCATCCAGGACTAAGGACGCAAGAAGAGAGCGGTTCTTAAAGAAGAGCTTCTGGTGCTTCATGAAGCTTCCTCGTTTTTCCGCTCTCTTCTTCATCCAAGATCGTGTGGGTAATATCCTGGGTTTAATAATGTCGTTCTCGGGTTTTGAACGTTTGCCTTTGTTTTTCACCAATCTCATCGGACAAAGCATCAATGCTGTGGCAGTTTCTACGAGGGCATCATGTTGGCCCTCGCCGTTAAGCCAAGCCTTTATTGCCTCCATTGCAGGCTTTTCCAGGGTCCCAGAATTCTCATTCGTAAGCCGCTCAGCTGCTTGAGCGAGTATGGATGAAGTCCCCGTTGTTACATTTGGTGGGGGAGACAATGTCTCAAGAGGCCTAGAAGAAAAATGTAAGCTGTCTGACATGGGGGCCCCTGTCTTTTTACTTAGGTCCCGTCTCTTGTCAGAGACTTGCTTGTTGGTCTTAGTCCCAAGCGCTTCAGCAATGATCTTATTGATATTCTTTTTCCCCTGAAACTGCAACTCTAGAAGGGC